>NW_024533570.1:0-87638 GCF_016097555.1 Gigantopelta aegis | reverse complement strand
AAGTCTTGTCTCACTTTATTTAAAAACGTGATCGTCTGGTACTGTAGTATACGAAATAGATATCTATTACGTCTCAAGTGAGATCAGTCACTGGAATATATATCTACAGTAAATATGATATTTAATTTGAGATCATAATTGTATGACGTATTTTGTAAATATATATCTCATACTATTTAGAAATGTTTCTTAAAGTAGAATGAATCCTTTAGCAGCATTAGCAAAATCATAATAGTTGAAACCTGCAGAAAAATAATGTTTAACATTAGCTATTTTCATTATAATTTGTTATATAACCCCCTGTTGCAACTATACACACAAACTAAGTATGCTGACAATACATATGGGTCGTCAGTCATTACCGATTTATAGCACTAAGACAGCATTTCTATACATATCATTTACTTTTGAACCACTGAAGTGGTCTATAACATTTTTTTTATAAAAAAGTATGTTTCTTCACATAGTAACTGTCAATGTATAAACAGGCCTTAGAAAGCTGTAATAGTTACTGTTATTTACTGTAAAATTTTAATTTTCTAAACCAGGTAACCTACCAACTTCTTAGCAATCACTAGTATAGTATGGCCCATTAGTCCATAACAGGTATGTTTAGTTGTATATTTCCTTTAGTATTATTTGATATGTTCTCACCAATCCTTAGAGATAATAATCACATGTGGATCAAACGACTTAACAAGTCCACGGTATTTTACTGTATACACTGTATCTATACGTATAAGCTATACAGACTATTGTTTAACTAAACTTTCGTAATAATTAATTATATGTAATTTAGATCTTAGTTTAGATGATTTGATCTGATGAGTCATTACTATTTCAACAAAACCTCATACAAAAAAAAATAAATCCATATTTACTTCATCTGCGACTCCTTGTCTGGCATGCATTCATCAATTACTTGACTTGCTCACTGGAAGTACAAACAGCATGAGGTAATGTTTGCATAATACGTTTTAAGTGTATTCCTGTTAAAATATAACATAAACATTAAAAATGTATACTTGAAAGCGATTTCGAGAGGAAATGATAACTATATATAAGAATATAATTTATTATAAATCTGTATTTAAATAAACTATTACTGGTACGTGTAACCTGTTTAGTACTACGTGTGTTGTTGGTTGTATAATCATAAAAACCCCTCAGAACAAATGAAATATGGCAGTGGATGATTAACGCATCTAAAAAACGCCTTGTCACACCATTATTTAATCAATATACTTGACCTACTCAATGATTGTACAAAAGGAACATAGACGCTGGTATGGAAACTACTTGTAAGTGTTTATAATGTAATATTTCTTATATACATACATACATACATACATACATACCTACATATATATATATATTGGTAACTAAGTAATACATCTTTTAATAACACTTTCAAGCTCTATATTCAATTTCTTTTTTTTATTTTAAAAAAAAAAAACAAAAAAAAAAGTGTAAAGACCAACAAAAACGACAGTGACTTATGCTACGAGAACACCTAATATTATTGTATGATTGCATGTCTTAATATGTTTAACTTACTTAAGTGATAACCAATAAGGTAATCTACCTCCAGGAATCAACTAGAATACAGGCAGTAGCTCCAGTTTAAAACAGTTCCGTATATTAGTATCCTGGTTGCATGTTGTTTATAAGCTAACTTGTAAATGTGTATAAATGTATATATATATAATATGTTGTTTTAGTTAACTATAACTAAAACTAAAACACTTTTAAGTTTAGCCTATTTTACTTTTAGTAACTAACTATAACTAACTAAATCTTTTTTGTCTAAAATTAAGTAACTAAAAAACTAACCAACTAGTTTTTTTGAAAAACCAAGAAAACTACTAAAACTAACTAAAAAATTAATGCATTAATGCAAAAAAAACTAACTATACTAACTATTATGGTTAGTACTGAGCTAAACATTAGATACCTGTACTCAATAATAACTGTCATACGCTGACCAAGAGACAAACCACTAGTAAATGATAAGTAAACTTGTGATAAGTTTAACTGATAATAAAAAATAGCACTATTTCATTATAATCACATGTGTACCTTTCACCTTGGCTATGTAATAAGCTATTACAAAGCACAATGTAACCATGTGCAGGGTATAATGAAGTAAGCAGAAAAAAGTGAGGAAAGTCGCAACATCTGTTATGTTGCTATCTATGTAACTAGAAGACCAAAGAGCAAGCCCATTTGGGGACTACTTTTGGACGATGATGAAGCACCAAGCGTTAAATGTTTGCAAATAGAAAAAAATTGTGGATACTAGACGTAAATGCACAAGTGCCAACTAGTGTATGCGTCCTCATTAATATTCATGAGATACACGTAATCTACCACCTTAACTACCCTTCAAACTGGGAAACAGGCATGTTCCCGCACCTTGTAGATATGCCGAGGGGCGTCAATCACCTCTGTTCACAACGGCGTAATGGGGCCAAACTGCTCCGAGACCTGTAAGTGTTACCGTTGTATAAGAGGGATGGTTGATTCACTTTTGCTTACCTAATGTTTTGACATTGTTTTAGAGGAGATCAGAGCCCGGTTTCATGCACTAAAGGTTTCAAGAACACCGGGAAACCCGAGCACTTCCCATCATGACGAAAGGTCTCAGGATATCGTTTTTGGTACTACTCGTGTGTTCTAGGACTGCATCTGCACAACGAGATCCTCTACCACTACTTCTTCATGTTACATCATCGTTGGCTCTTTGGAACAGTTTTGTGGGCAGTCCGCACTTGAATCGAGCTCTCCAGCGATCCAGACAAGTCCTCCCCACTGAGCTGCAGTCAAACCATTCGGTCCAAGTTCCAGCGCTGAAGGGTTTTGCAGACAGGAGAAGCGATGCAGTACTTGCGTAGTGCTAGGGGCTGAAGTTTGTTGGCTGCGGTGACGTATCCAGTAACAGAATTTCTTACAGTTCTACCATCAGGCTAACCAAGGACGCACCCAGGTTCTGCCCTGTATTTGTTTTGGTGGTCTCCACTCTTCGAGGAAAACCTTTTGCTCACACTCATTTTCAGGTTTGAGGAGAACAAGAGGGTAAATCGAGCTTTCGGGGCGAATGCACCAATTTGCTGTGCCCTACTTTGTGGTGGAAGAGTAGGTGTCGAGGGAAAAGAAGTCGTCACCTTGTCGACACTTGACAATGCCCGAAGTGTCACCATCGACATAGTGTTTTGCAGTGCTTATGCTCATTGTTTGTGCTGGTGGCCCAATCATTAGCGCATCAGCCTTCTAAGCCATAGATGCCAGTTTGAGTCCGGCTGCCCATTATTTTTGCATATATTTTCTTGTAATTTTACATTTGGTTCATATTGCAAAAAATGGAATATGAAATGTCCCATGTCCCTCCCGTATGACAGGAACTTATATCTTCCACTTCGAGAGTGCATCTGCGTACCATCCCTGATGATCTTGTGCACATATTGCAGTCTTAGCCTTCTTTGCATTGGTACTGCAACCTAAGTTTTGTAATTGCCGAAGTTTTGATGTGGTTGTTGAAGAGTTGGATTCGTCTTGTGGCAGTAACTACCATTCCAGCGAGTCTAGCATTTGTTGTGCCAGCCAAACTATCTTCCCTACACACTTCTTACAGATGGCAATCTTCATCGGCATAAGGAAACTTGGATTTGTCACCTGTTTGGTGATACTACACCTAGGCGGAGACCTCTGAGTGAATTGGCGAGGCCTGAAGTTGTCAAAAACTTTCGAACAACTCCAAGGCATTATATGCAGTGTCATTCAGTAAACCTCGTTTTGAATGTGGATATGTTGGAATCATTGCTCTAAAAAGATCTTCCGGGATGTCCAAACACGCCAATAAGAGGGAGGATTGCATCTTTTACCAATATTGTTTTAGAAGTCCAAGATCGCAAGCTCGAACGAGTTCTATCGAGTTTGCCTTGCAGGTCTTGGGGGACAAGTGCAAGTACAAGACGTTGCAGGAGGATGACCACCTCGCTGTCATTCTTTTCAAATCTACTATGTTGAGTACATTTTTGCTGGAAATTGAAATTACAAAAAGAATGGTTCGTTGTACCTTGGGTATCTTCTTGGATAGATGGCGAGTGTGAATGAGTACATGGAATGGCTTGAACACCAGGTCTACCACCTCGAAAGCCTGATCAGCAAAAAAGAGACCACAAGAGACAAGTTCACTCGCATGTAGCATTTCCAAATCGGAGTGCAGGGCAAGGGAATCGTGGAGTACAAACTCAAGCGACTTTACGAAAGCATGGGGCCCCCAAAACGAAATGAAGGCTCTGAGCACTTACAGCAGCACCAACAGTGTCCGATGGAAGACGAAGAAGGCAAGAGACGGAGTGAGGCGGTGAATGTGATATATTTTGTTGACATTTATTACATTGTGATATATTTCAACCATTGAACAAATGCCCACGCTTGAAGAGCTGTCCCAGTTCTCCTGAATCTCTTTCTCTGCCAGGTTCCTTAATGTGGGTGGCCATCATCGAGTCCCAAGTCACTTTGTGTGATCATGCGCTCTGAACATATATTGCACGTTTTGTTTTTATAATATATTTTTGTGCGAGAAAATGGACTTGAAAAGTATTTTTCGTGTTTCATTATCAAGATTTGATGATCTGCAACCATTCGAAGTAAAAACAGGATCAGGGACAAGTTGAGCATGATGATTTTCCTGGTGGAGTGTGATATCACCGAGACAAAGACAACGTAGCAAAGAGGCAGCTGTTGGTGCACCCGTGAAGAACTGCTTCAGAAGTACAGCCATGGTGGGCAAGTTCGGTAACTGGTGGTACTACCAGAGCAAATATCATGCTGATACATATAGGAAGTTATTGTTGGAGAAAGAAAAGAATCTTAAGGATATAAAGCTACTTGTAATGGCAAGATAATGCCAGGCAACAAAAATAATTTAGAAAATAACCGAGAAGTTAGCTACATTAATTGGTAGTGCAAATGTTGCAAAAATTCTAGTGGAAAACCAGGAATTTCATGATTTATTAATGGAACAAGATTCTCTCTGCAAAGTTGGGTATGCATCAAGTGATAAAAAGAAACCGGTTGGCAGATACAGACGTAAAGAATAAAATACTTTTAAGAAAAAGGAAGCAATATGTTTAGTCCAATAATGCATTAAATTTAAATAACTTTCTCAACTATAACTAACTAAAATTATTCCTCTGCAGAGAACTAACTATAACTAACTAAAATTATTCCATTGGTAGAAAAAACTACAACTAACTAAAACTAACTGGCAAAAAAAATAACTTAACTAACTAAAATTATAAAACTAAACTAAAATAACACTAATATAGTGTTTTATTAACGTATATTTATAACAACTTTCAAGATCTATATTCAATTTTCTTTTCTATTGTAGTGTAAAGACACAACAAAAACGACAGTGACTTATGCCACGAGAACAACTAATATTATTGTATGATTGCATGTATTAATATGTTAACTTAATTAGTGATAACCAATAATGTAATCTAACCTGCACAGGATCACTAAAGAATACAGGCATTAGCTCAAGTTAAAAAGTTCAGTATATTAGGATCCTGGTTGATGTTGTTTATAGCTAACTCCACTGCACTCATAGTTAACATATCACACTCATTGAGATCTCTGTTTGAGCTGGAGAACAGGAAAGAACCCAAGGAAGTAAAGAGGATGTTTGAAATCTTCTGAAGTACAGTTATACAGAACACGTTGAAACATACAGGCCCTAAATTGTACTAACAGTACACACAAAGCTAAAAACGTCTTCATCTTAATGTGTACTACAATAACGTACAAGGAGGAGCTTTTAAACATTGGCACTAAATAGAAATTTCGTCATATATTGCTATCATCCCGTTGAGTTGGTCGATATTGTCAAAGTGGTCTATATCGCTCGATTGTCCTGTAGCGATTTCATCTATTGTGAATAGCAAATCGTCCAATAGCCTATTGGTAATCACTGTAAAATCTTTTCTGTAGGAATGTGGGCCATAGGCATTGCCAAATCGTCCTGAAGTGTCCAGCAAACTTTTTGTGACCTTATTTGTGAAAGAGACCACAGTTATATGAAAACACCTCAAGGATATACAAGAAGATATAGAGTTGTGCATACATACATCTGTATGCATACATACAGAATTATTTATCTTTTTATATGAATAATTTGTTTGTTGTGTACAAAATACATTTGTACGTCAAAGTTCATAACACTATTAGCTCAGAACTTACGATATGATAAGCCCAGCCCATCCACCTACTGTAATGATAGTTCAGAAATTTCACATTATGTTTCATATTCACCAATTGTTTGTCTGCCTTTAATCAAGTCACAATGGCTAATGAAGTAGAGAAAACATTTATGATGAATAAAACGGGAAAGGAGTATGAGTATAAAACTAGACTGTTCTCCCTTTCTCTTGAAGTATGAGATGATTTTGCAGTTGTTCAGTGCCCAATCCTTTTTTTATTAAAACACAAAAGACACTCAATAGCAAAGGTAATATAAAGAGCATCAAAAACAATAGAAATAGGAGGTGAATGATTTATGAAGAGTGATGATATTAACAGATGAATGAATATATAATGAATGAACACATGTACGCTATATTCCTGATAATTTTAAAGTAAATAAGAAATATTTTGCTTGAACTGCTTGCAGAGTTGAGCTCTTGAGTGATGAGGGAAGGGAATTCACAAGGAAATAGCACTGGGAAGGAAGGAGTTGAGAGTAGCAGAAGATCTGGAGAAGGGCAGATTCAGGTTTAAAGGGTGGGAAGAACGTAAATTATAAGAGGACTGGTTTTTGAAATGAAAAAGAGCCATCAGAATGTAGAGCTTACTAAAGATGAACTTGTATAAAAGGATAAGCTTGGATGTTGTTCTATGGGAGGATAGAGAAGGAAGATTGAAGAGTTATAGAAGTAGAGGGTAATCAGAGGTCCAATTTTTACTGCAGAGTTTTAGGGCAAACTGTTGAACCTTTTCCAATTTGTTGATATTAGGAATGGAATATGGATCCCAAACAGACGAGCTGTACATAAGGATGGAGAGGATTAATGTCAAATACAATTTAATAAGAACAGAAGAAGAAGAGTTATAGTAAAATTGACGATAAATGTGGCCAAGCAGTTTCTTGGCCTTAGAACAGGTTTCATTAATGTGAGTAGACCAAGAGAGGTTAGAGGTTAGAGTAACACCTAGGTACTTAAATGAAGAGACTAATTCAAGAGGTGATCCATCAAGGAAAAGAGAAGGAAGAGTAGTAAGATGTAGGAGACTTTCTGGAAATGATCATGTATTTGGTTTTTGAGTGATTAATGTTAGGTGTTTAGATTTGCATGCTCTCTATTCCATCATCCAACCTATCATCATAATTACTGTTATTATTATGTTTCAAATTCTGAAGAACATGACAAGTCCAAAACAGGAAGTTTCAGATCAAAAGCATCAGTCATTTTAGTACTCTCACCAATAACTGAATAAATAAATAAATAAATAAATAAATATATAATATATATATATATATATATATATATATATATTAAACAAACATTGTAATTGGCATGACAGTCAAAGTTTATAAAATTTTAGAATTTAAAAAATTGAGATTTTCTAAAAGCAAATTTGGCAGGAAGTTTCAGAATCAAAAGCATCAGGGGTACATGTTCTACTACTGGTAATGCTGTTAAATCCTCTTATTTACCTCCTGTTGACTACGACCATGTAAATCTCTTACTTACCTCCTGTAGTAATACTGAATCTTATATACACTTAACAGAGTGATTTTTATTTCTGTACATTTACATGACATTCCCACCTACTTATTTTGTTAATTTTATGACAATCCTGGTGGTTGTTTGTTAAAAAAGATAGAATCTTCTTTTTGCTGATTTACTGAAAGGTATTAGGTCAAGCAAAGGTCTTGGTAGAACTTGTTTACTATGTAAAAGTAAGATATCAAGAAGTTAACAACATAGTCTAGTTTCTACCTCCCACACATATTGTGGTGTCCACAAAGAATAGTCAAAACCCATTTAATGAAAGGACAAGTACAATAAGTATTTAACATTCACTGTAAAATTGATTGGTTGATTTAACCCATATATGGTTCTGCTGTTTTCAAATGTTGGAATAAAACATTTTTTATATATATGATGTACAATAACTACTAAATATATATAATATTATATCATATATATATATATAATATAATTAAATATATCCCTGTATATATATTAAATATATATATGCGTTCTATTTTGTTATTATTATATAAGGTTTTTCAATATGTTATAGTAAATTTAGTAAGTTTTTATATGTTGTTATAATATTCTGTATCTTGAGAACTACTATGATCACCACAATACAATGACAAATGACAATCATGATTCTTCCATCTACAGAAACAATAATTATTTCTTACAACAAGAGTGGAATATTTACAGTTAAAGCCACGAAAAGTAGCTACAATTGTATTAATTTGTAACGATGATAGCCAGAATAGTAGAATAGTAATAATATCTGTAGTGGTAATAAGAATTGTAATAATAGTGGAAATGATAATCTGCCCAAATAATAACTGTCACTCCCAGTTTAAGCTGATGGTGATGTTGCTATGATTATGATGATGATTGTTCTTAATGGATCATTGTTTCCTTAAAATAATGGTAAATTGTGCAATAATTTGCTCTAATAATACATTTCATGAATCATACCTATCCAGGTAGGTTTTTAAGCATATAATTTCAGTTCATCCATCAGCTGACATCATGGAATTCATCATTAGCCATTGTGATTTGATTAAACAATTTGTGGAATATGAAACATAATGCGAAATTTCTGTACTATCATTACAGTGGGTGGAGGGGCTCTGCTTGTCATATCATAAGTTCCGAGTTATATGTGTTATGAACTTTGACGTAAAAAATGAATTTTTGTACACAACCATTCATATTAAATGTTAAGTATTTTTCATATGAACTAAAGATAAAAAAATAAATGTAAAATGTGATACATATGTCGCTATTGTTACTAGGATTGAAACTGAACTAAAATGGTTTTTGAGATAGTAATAATGTGAGGCTTAAATATTATAAATGTTGCTTTGTGTAGCTTTCAGAATGTGCATACTATAATAGAATATAATGCCGCACATTTACATTTATTCATATGAATAATAATTGTTTTATATTGTACTTCTTTTTATGTGAATAATTCGCTTGTTGTGAAACAAAAAAGATTTGTACTTTGAAGTTCATAACACTATCAGAACTTATGATATGACAAGCCTAGCCCCTCTACCTACTGTAATGATAGTTCACATTCTTCCTTTAATCAAGTCACAATGGCTAATGATGAATGCCATGATGTCAGCTGATCAATGAACTGGAATTTGATAGTTGTGATTCATGGGAGGAGCTGTAAGTCATGTTTTCACCACATTCAGGAAAATTTTAACTTTGTAATTTACTTGGAGCCATATAAATTTAAGCGTTTTTTTTTTTTTTTTTTTTTTTTTTTTGTAAGGTACAATATAAAACAATTATTATTTGAAGAATGTAATAGCTAACTAGTAATTCATAGTCACTTCATTGAAATTTATTTGAATCATGTTAATTAATAAACAATGGTAAGCTATTGCTAATATATACATACCAATAATTGTATATATATTATACTTTTATACAATTATAATTGTCTTGCACCAAATTGATAGTAATAAACAACATTATGTAAAATTGTTAAATTAATTAAAATGACATAATCAACGTTCACAAAGTTAAACATAATTATGATTTAGTATTAACATAAATCAACATCAAAATATAACAATTTCTTCTTTTTATTGTTACATTTGAAAAATAAAATTTGTCTTAACAATTGTCTAGAAATGATTTTGTTTGAATATATGAATTCATCCCTACATTGTCTCTATATTCTTTTTGGCATTATCATACATACATCTTCATTATTTTCAGAATTTAGGAAATAGTAGTATCACACATATAAATAGTAAGCAAACACAAGTGTGGAAATAGTATATTATAAAACCATAAAAATAACTGTCCATTAGTAATCACATTAAATTATTATTACTAAAATTTAGTTCAATAGTTAGGACCAGTCAAAGCTACAGGGCATGCAAAGAAGAAAATGTAATCTTCAAGACTTAATGATGAAGTAGCAAAAACATTTATTATGAATGAAATGGGACAAGAAGGAATATGAATATAACAATTATTAAACTGACTGCTCTCCCTCTCTCTTGAAGTATGAGATGGTTTTGCAGTTGTTCTGTGCCAATACTAGTATTCCAGTGAACAATATTGCAAGAAACCAAAATTTCTGAATTGATTTGCACAATAATATTCATTGAGTCCTAGATATTCTATAAATAGAGACATTGTTATATATGTAATTATTAAGAATCAGACAGACTAAGTGCTAGATATAAATTTTCAAATAAAAAGTAACTATGTTACTAAAACTCACTGTATCTGGACAAATGACATCTTTAACATAAAAGGTAGGATATTAAAAGGTCACCTGTTGTGTCCTAGTACTTTGTAGCAACTGGTTAACTTTATAAAAACAACTATAACATCATAACTAAACAGAACAACCAAAACATGATATTAAAAACTTACTCACAAAACATATTACATCATAGAATAATGCATTAATTACTAAATGAAATACCAGCACTTCACCATCCTAGGCTTATGAAATTTGGGTTAGTGTCATAACTACAGTTAATGAGATTCATAGTGCTGATCGACACGCCCCACAAGAGCATGAAGAAAAAATCTGACGTACATATAAAAAAATTGATTGCCAGTGTGTTGTGGGCTAGCGTTCTGCAATGCATCAGACCTCTGAGATGGTTACCAGCATACTCTACGGAGTATCCGAAAGGCCGACTAGGATAGGGCTGTAGTCTCCCTTTAAACGAGATGAGGCTGGTGTATTTATGGGGCCCGGTTCCTGAATGCAAAATCCCCCTAAGAGCTTGAATCCCGTACGGCTGGTTTAAAGTTAGGGCGATGCTCCAGCCAGGATTACCTCGTCTTTGGACGAGGGTTACCAAGCCAGGTGGCGGTCCCAGCTAGCAATAGCAGGGAATCCTGGAGCCTAAGTGGAAGCCTGAGTGGGTGAGCGAGTAGGAATCGTTTAGGCAACACACAAGGGTTTTTTTGTTTTTTTTTCATAATTTACATATTTTTGTTTTTAAAAAATCTATTGAAATTACTGGAACTGGCCAGTTTTTAAATGTAAAATACTTATAGATTGTTAAGCCGGGCCCATCCATGCAAATTTAAAGTTTAAGAGGAAAATGTTTAAGTAGCCTGCAAAGAAAAACCATACTTTAATATGAAATGGAATTAATAATGATACTTAGCATTTTCAATAACAAAATACACTCCACAGTCATTAACAATATATTACAAGGACATTCTCTTATGAAGGTGATGCTACCAGACCAGCTGGTCCTTGGCCCAAAGTCTGACCAGCCATTGTACTTTGCAGAGGCTTTGAAACCCAACTCTTCAAAAGGGACACCAAAACTTGAGAGTTTAGCTTCATAGGTTTTGATAAGATCATTATGAGCCTTAACATAATAATATTAACAATAATAGCATCTTAAGTTTGAAAATGTACCTTGCGAACTCGAGCTAGTTCATATTGTAGGTCACGAATAGCACCATTTTTGGAGTCCAAGACATCCTGAGAAATAGGAAGAGAGAGAGAAAGAGAATATGTTTTGAGGAAACCTTGTACCTCAAGTTTTTCTAGTCACCATAGTCAATGCTGATGGATCAAGATTGGAAGAAGCTAGCACTTCATTCAATTGAGATAGATGCATAATAAGATAAACGAATGGATGAATGGATGGATGGATAATTTGATGTTACAAAGATATATTTCTAGCTTAGTGATTTTTTCTAAAACATTACAAAGTTTATTTGTTCTAAGTAATGGTGATGAGATCTATCCAATGCTTCATTCCTTTGACAATACATAGTATATTGGAGTCTATGTATTTGGTCAAATTTTCATCTATATCTTTGTATAGTGATATTCATATATGCTGTCCTCAATTTGTTCACCTCTGTAATTATCAAAGTCTATGAAAATTCATCAAAGGTAAAGTTATTTAGGAATGAACTTTAATTCATTTTGAAATTACTCCATTCTATATATAGCAATTTACTTTTTGATGTGTAGGGACTAGTCTCGCGTAGCCAGCCCCTCCTTCTCGGGAAGGCTCTGGTCAATGTAAGTATAGTCTCGTTCAGAGAACTACCGGAAATCTGGTTGTCGATAAGTGGTGTTAAGAGGTAGAGGGCAAACACCTACTTTAAAATTGCTGGCTCAACAGAAGTACAATGCCAGATACGCAAGCAAGCTTTTCAGTGTAAATGAATTCAGCAGGGTCCTTCCATCTGTCCTACGCAAAGCGTCATGAAGTTGACTGGCATAAAGCAGTATGTCTGGCAGGCTCCTTTGTAGTCCCATTTCTATCCTTACCATCCTTTTCAATAGCAGTTAGTTTCTCTATTCCAATTATGGCTAGTATAATGTTTGAACAGTGTCTCTGTGTAAAAGTGATGTCAGTCAAGGAACAAGTGAAGTGAAAAGAAAAAAAAATGGTTCAAAAGCAGGCAAAGTTCGTGAAATTATAGACAATTACTTATAGGGAGTACTTAGGAATCTTAATGTGTCTAAATGTGGGATGCAAGCAGATAGTTACATTAATTTTGTCATAAGTGTATGCAGCGAGTTGCACCGAGAACTGCTTGTGTGTTCTGGCAATGTGCTTCTGTTGAGTCAAATTTTAAAGTGGTGTTTGCTTCTTCCTACTTTTACATAGGCGTATCTAGGTCTCTAATAGTACTAGGGCTTATTAATTATTCAGGTATTATTAATAGTTTATTAACATTTTGAAACCTCCATATAAATGTACATTAACTTCTGGTATTGTGTGTATATAGTACCTAAACCCTGTGACTCTCTAGATCAACACATCATCATCTTATACTTACCGTACAAGAAAAGTAGAAAGAATAATTTCAAACTACTTTGTTATTAGATCTAACTATCTTGATCTTTAATCCTCTAATTTCTCTGATTTCTTTCATTGCTGTCATTTCCACTGCATCTTCTCACTCTCTGGAACATTGTAGCTTTTTTATGGACCTATTACTACTAATACTAGAAGCCCAAAAGTCTTAAAGAGTATTTTGGCCACAGTCTGACTCAGTTTCACAAAATGTTCAAAAACTCACTCAAAAGAAAACTAAGGCACAAAACTTTACAATACAGGTGCTAATTGCTAACTGTGAAGTCTACATTTGGACTGGCATTGTTAGTCAGCAAAACAATAAATTTATTTTGAAAAAATGTAATTATTTTGGTTGAGCAAGTTTACTCAAAAGCCCGTGCTGGCTCTAAATACGCCTATGCCTTTTAAAGGGAGGGTATCATGAAAAATCACTATTTTTTTACTTAAAAATAATCATTAGGTGGTATATAGCTCAGAATATTTTTTTTCCAGATTTTTCTGGGTACCTTTAGCTAAGAAAAAAATAGTTTGTTTCCAGCTATTTTTTTTCAGGATGTAAAAGCACTTCTTGTTGAGGTTGAATCGGGCGGGGCCGTTATGTGATGTCATCAAAGGGAGAGAAAGTAAAGCGTTGCAATGGAAGAAAGCGACAACTCGATCAGTTTTTCTGGCACCAATGATGCTGACAGCTATGCAGCTAGTGAAATAAGACTGTCTTGCTCCTTTTCCAGTTTTGAGGGAGAAATCCAGATCCTATAGAGAGCAGTCATGAAGATACAGGCTCAGAAATCATAGAACCATACAGTTTTTGAGCCGATTGCAAGTGGTGAATACTCTCCATCCCACTCTCCAGTGGAATATGAAAGTAAATTCTCCAGCTTGACAATACAGACTGGTAAGTCTTTCAAATAATACAAGTATAGTCCTATTTATAGTACTGTTCTGCCTTTTTGTAGGTGTCAATGTGGACAATGTGGAAGTGATGGCAACAGGCCGTGAATGCGTGTGTTGCTGTAAAATAGACATTGTAAAGAGAAAGATGAAAGAGAGTAGCAATGAGATACATTGTATCACAGACCATGAAGGGTTTCAATCTGTGTGCTTAAATGTATGGGTGCTACAGACAACCTATTTTAGTTACAGGAGTTGTTATGGGGACACTGAAGAAAAATCTGTTCATGAGTAAGTTTGCCCACACATAATATTATTATACATCGCTTCACGTTGCATTCTTATTTCCTGCAGACTTACCACTATATGACATATTGCCAGCTAACCAGTTGGTGCTGGGGATGGCTCGGGAAAAGAGTAAGAGTAATTTTACCAAGTTGTGCAGTAAAGAAGATTAGGAACACTTTTCCATCTGATTTTAAGTAACTACACTGGTTTCAAATATCCACATTTGTGAAGTTTTGTTTGTTATGCATACAATAGTTATTATTATGACAATCTAAATCTACTCTTATGACTTGAAATGGCAGTGTCCTTGTCTGGCCTTGTGTATTGACTACTTAATGGTGCTGGCTCCTCATCATATACACTTGCATCCCCCTCTACTGCCATCTATACAGATACAGCTATCTGGGAATCCACCTCAAATGACTCTGGAGTGAAATGCTCACTACATAAGTAAGAGTTTTCACTAGCTTTCCAGTTGGCTCGCTTCCTTTGAACTTGTTTCTCCCACTGAGCTTTTAAAGCAGGGTTTTTTGGGAACTTGAACAAACTTACTGTATCACTTGGTACATTAGAACATCCAGCAGCCACACAGTAATTCACCATGTTCACACCTTGCTGTGTAAAAGGTTATATACTTGTATAGATGCGCATGGATTAGCAGAAATCTCTCCCTTTGATGACATCACATAACGGCCCCACCCAATTTCAACCTCGACAGGAAACGTTTGTAGCTTATTGAAAAAAAGCTGGAAAAAACTATTTTTTTCTAGCTAATGGTAGCGAGAAAAAATCTGAAAAAATATGCTGAGCTATATATCACCAAGGATTCTTTTTAAATTAAAAAAATATAGTGATTTTTCATGATACCCTCCCTTTAACATCATTTATCGACTACTAGATTTCCGGTAGTTCTTTGTACAAGAGCTATACTTACAGTTGACCAATCCTTCCCGAGAGGGAAGGGCTGGCTACGCTTGACTACTTGAAGACATATAGTACACCTTGAAATCAAGAGTTTTGTTTTATGACAATTGATTAATTATTGCTGTTTTAGATTTTTAACATTAGCTATATGTATATATATATATGTCCACTCGAAGATGGACCAATTCTTTTCTCTTCGTTCATTGTAAAAATCCATTGTATAATCTTTAAAAACCAGCAAATGGATTCAATTGAGGTTCTTCAGTACAAAGTATATCTTAATGAAACTCGAGAGATAAGACCTACAAATATATAATTATATAATTATTTATAGGTCTAGTAAGTACTATATATATGTTTACAACATATTAACTATTTTATGCATGTTAAATAATTTCTGAATGTCATTTCACATTATTAATGATTTGTGATGGAACATTACATCAAAAGTTAAATTAATTATGTCGCCATGAATTTTGCTGGCCCTTAGATTAACATTGTATTTGAGATAGATATTTTGATCCTGCATTATATATTATGTGTAATTTTAGATACATCATCCTTTGATCTTGAATAAGCTTCATTTGACAGCAGTTATTAATACTAAAACTAAATAAATAATTAAGTAATTAACTCTATTTTGGCATTGGGTACATTTTCTGGATATTTAAAGCTATAAACCACAACCATATATATATATATATATATATATAATCATTTTATATACATGAAAATAACAATGTAATATAGTAATTCTATAATAAAGCAATATTTAAAAAAGAATCTTAATTACTAAGACACAGAACAACTATACTTACACACCATCTTATCTACAGTCACATGTTAACTAATCACTGGTGTAATATTTGATCTAATACGTATGTTAAGCACCTTCAACTGAATTTTTAAACAACTACTGTTTTATTCTTTACAATCTTCTTACTTTATACTCCATCTATATATCTGTTTTGTCTGTATGAAATATCAGTTGTAATTATTATCAAACTAAATATAGTTCAGTACAGATATTCCATTGGCATGACAGTCAAAATTTATAACATTATTTAGAATTTAAACATAAGATTTTTTTTTAAAAAATTGATAATATTACAACATATAGGTTTTTGACTACAGCTCTTGTTTATAACAATAATAATATATGCCACTGACAAACTAAATATTTAATTTATCATCTGAATTACCAGAGAGTCTAGCCAAGGTTGCTTCAATCTGGAAATAAATAGCAATATTAGAAATTTGTAAACATAGTAGGATTCACTTCAATATGATGACTTCAATTGGATTATTTTCGTTACATTTTTGTAAGTATGTTTCCTGTGTACATAATGTTATCTCTCCACCTGACGTTATTTCTTTAGCTTTCTTGTCTCTTGCTATTGCTATAAACTGAAAATGAGAAACCTGTAATATTTTATGTGACTATTTATTTCTTACCTTTGGCAAGTTCAAACAACTAGTACAACTGTACCAGTCAAAATTACAGGGCATCCGAAGAAGAAAATGCTATATTCAAGACTTAATGATGAAGTAGTAAAAACATTTATAATGAATGAAAACAGGAGAAGAAGGAATATGAGTATCACAATTATCAAACTGACTGTTCTCCCCTCTCTCTTGAAGTATGAAATGATTTTGCGCTTGTTTCATTGTCAATACTAATGTTGTAATGAACAATAATACCATATATGTATCTATTGCCAGGAACCATAATATCTTGAATTGAATTGTACAATAATATTCAATCTTCCTTGAGTACTGGACATTCTACAAACAACAAATAAGACAAATATTGTAGTATTAAAACTCACTGTATCTGGACAACCATCTTCAGTATAGAAAGATAGGACATGAAATGGTCTATAAATCCACTTTGTGATAATAACTATGATCACAGGAGATGTAATAATAATTATTGCTAACAACAACATCCGGTCTGAAAGATATTTCTATGAAAGAAAAAATTAAATGTAATATTTATTATTAATATCATATGAAATAATAAGAATGTATAATTTCATTACATCTATCTTACCCTGTTTTTATTTCTAGAATTATGAAAAATGTGATATAATCTCCACATTTTTACCAGCATTGTAGAAAAAAACAATGCAAGAGATATATACCATATGGTATATCCTACCTGCATGACATATAAAGACCAATTAAAATTTACAAAACAATAGGACATAATTTGGTTTGTAATATTTACATCACAGAGAGGACCTATAGCCATTATGTAATTTCCTTTGACTCCTATATAGTAAATACCACTATAAGCAAGCCATTTATAAACATCCCACAGCATGACAAATTAAGAATAAGATTAAATTTTGGAGAGGTAGCTTTAATGTGTCTGCAGATATAAATGAAATAAATATAATATGTTATAGCTTCATAAATTAACTAACATATTATCTCTCCATATAAATATAATAATTAACAGAACGAGACTAACAATAATACCAACTATACACCATATAGTCAATATGACCACTGTCACCACAAAACCAGTTCTTACAATGAACAAGTATAATGGCTACTATCAGTAGGTAATATCCACCTATATAGAATGGAATAACAAATACATTAAACATAGTTGTAGTCATGTCTGCATGTATTAATTTAAGAATGATAGATTTATGACTGAAAAATGGTACAAAACGTACAAACAAATTTAAGATCAAAAAAAATAAAGAATTTTTAAAGTTCTTTGAGGAAATATAACATTATATAAATTGTTAGAGTTTGTGTATACCTAACTTAAAAAAGCAAGGTATTGATGATATAATTTAATTTAAGAAAACATTAATAAATTTTAATTGAAGATAGTTATTTAAACTGCACAAGTAAATAAAGTTTACAAAAAATTTGTTAATGTGTAGGGTGGTATAGTCTCAAACTAACCCAAAATGTGAATGGCAGTATGGCTATCCCTACTTAATAGGTGAATAATTTAGGGTATAATGCTTAATTGTTGCAATATAGTTGCAGCAAAAATGTTGAGGCAAACCATTCATACATTAATGACTTTGAAATTTTTTTTTGCTTGTTTACATGTAATCAAGCCAGAAATAGCTAATTCAACTAATGAAATGGTTGTTCAAGAAAGAACATGACATTAGAACAGGTCTTGTGATAGAATAGAATATTGACTTCCTTTTATTTTCATGATATCTGTTTTATTTCATTTATTTACCTTATGAATATATAATTTATAAGAATAATTTAAAAACAAAATAAAGGCTAACTGCAAGCTCTGTGAGACCTCTACTTTTATTTGTTGAAGCACTCAATCTTAGAATGGATACCTTATCATAAGCTTATGTATAAAATAAACTTTAAAAGACTTATAGATTTAGATTTGTCTAGGGGGACAAACATAACAGTCCCTACATAGGAATACATAGTTACAAAGGAAGTACTGCATAGTTACATAGGAAAGTATGCCACATGGTTACATATATAAGAATTATACTATATAATATATATGAGGTATACTATATAGTTATATTACACATTGTATTATGAGTAGACTATAAATTTTATGACCACAACACACCTTTCCATAAAGCATTACAGCAGTCATTGCTGTTATTACAAATATTGTAGACTATTCCAGACTCTTGAAATAATTGGAAACTTTTCAGAATACATTTTTTCTTTCCTTTGACAAAGAAAATCTTTTACAATGCTACAAATGAACAATTTACCAGTCAATTGTGTTATTAACCCTTGACTAAAATTAACTCTACTATTAGAAAGAAGAAATGTTATTAAACCCTATAATGTAGACAAAGTAAACTATTGTCAAATAAAAAGTAAATAATAAAAGTCAGACTACAAGACTTCAGTACTTACTGTAAGTCCATTATAAGGACTAACTGAATTCTCTAGACTATCTTGAAGAATTTGACCAAGACGTGGATGATACCATGGATTATCAATAACTGAGAAAATGTCATCATTCGAAAATTCGTTCTCAATTTTACTAAGACTAGCATTCCATGTCAGAGCTAAAGCAGTAGTAGCATCATATGCATTTAATAACTTAGAATGAAGAATAAGAGATGAATACTCTTCCATTGTCATATTAGCTGAGATATTTAGTACTACATTATAGAATATTTTAGTCAGAACATCATCTACCTCTGTAGATATTAAATGTCAATAAATTAAATGAACAAATAGTGAACTAACAGATTTCATATTAATGTTAAAAGGAAAGATATCCACAAATAGTGTAGAGTTAATAGCTTCCAATATCTGTTCATTAGTACAGTTTGAGGTAGTGTCATTGTCTTCCAAGTACCACCATTTAGTGTTATATATACCAGGTAGTATCCAAACATGATCAGCAGTAGTTAGCTTGAGATGATATGCCT
This sequence comes from Gigantopelta aegis, assembly GCF_016097555.1. NCBI lineage: Eukaryota > Metazoa > Mollusca > Gastropoda > Neomphalida > Peltospiridae > Gigantopelta > Gigantopelta aegis. The sequence continues at coordinate 68,048 of NW_024533570.1, read as the reverse complement.
ACAATGGAAACATGCAATCAATCTTTAATTTTTATAATCACTCATGGAAATATTTACATTTACTACTTACAACACAAAATGTAGCTCTAGCATGTTGACTCTGCAAGAATAGGTACAAATATTCGGACATCATTGTGCTTAAGAAATGTATAAATTGAAAGACGTTATTGTATATTATAATAAATCACATACTATTGCATTATTCAAAACTTTTTCAGGTGAAGTTTTTTGAATGAGCCTAAATCAACACTGTCATGTTATTACTTTGCAAGAAATTTGATAAAACCTCAGCAACCTATACAATGTTTACAAAAGATTTAGATTGATGATCACATCATTATCTATTAAAGTGCATAAAATAACTGAGAATATAATTTATGCATAAAATCTCCATTGGACACATTCACATTAATTACTATGTAGTGCTTACTGATAAATAGTATTCATCCTCTACTGAAAATATGCCCACTCTTCTCTCCAACCAAAGTGTTCTAACAAGTCTTGTCTCACTTTTATTTAAAAAGTGATCATCTGGTACTGTAGTATAGAAATAAGGATATCTACTAGCGTCTTCAAGTGATGAATCAGTCACTGATATGATATCTACATGTTAAAATATGATATTTAATTTAAAGATTTAAATTGTAGACATGTATTTGTAAATATAATCTCATGATTATTTAGAATGTTATCTTAAAGTAGAAGGAAGTCATTATATGCAGCATGTTAGCAAAATCAATAAAATTAGTTGAAACGCTGTAGAAAAAATTAATGTTTAAACTATTAGATTTTTTCTCTATTATAAAATCCATAGTTTATACAAACCCATTGTGCAAGCTATAAACACAAACTAAGATGCTGACCATACATATGGGTCGGCAGTCACTACAGAGTTTATAGAATAAGACAGCTTTCATTTACATATCCAGTCACTTGTTGAGGCCACATGAAGTGTTCTATACATATTTTTTTATAAAAAGTATGTTTTCTTCACATAATAGTATACTGTCAATATATAAACACAGACTTATAAGATGACTGTAATAAGTTACTGTTATTTACCTGTAAAATGTTTAATTTTCTAAAACAGGTAACCAATGCTTTTAGCAACACTAGTGTAATATGGACCAGTAAGTCCATGAACAGGATGTTTGTGTATAGTTCCCTTTAGTATTATTTGATATGGTTCAACTAGATCCTATAGAGATAAATAAATACACATGTGGTCAAAAGACATATAACAAGTCAATGTATTACTGTATACAGTGTAATCTATACAGTAATCTATACAGTACTATTGTATTACTAAACATTATAATAATATTAACTATATGTACGAATGATCTTTGTTTAGATGATTTCGATTCTTTGTTGATTACAATTTACTATTCAACAAAACCTCAGACAAACAAAATAGGAAGTGCATAGTTACTTCATCTGCAGACTCCTTGTCTATGGCCATGATTAATCAATTACTTGAATGCTCAGGAATATACAAAACAAAACATGGATGTGAATGTTTTGCTTAAAACTTGTACATGTGTATTGCTGTTAAATACATAAATAAACATTGAAAATGTATACATTGAAAGTTTTCAAGAGGAAGTGATAAATATATATAAGAAAGTGATAATTATTATAAAATATGTTCATAATTTAAACTACTATTGTATTTCAACATGTTGAAGTACTACAGTTTGTTGTGTTTTTATAAGTCAACAAAACTGTAAAAAATTAAATTGTTATTTTAACATTTACTTTGTAGTTTACATTGGTGGATTACTATGATATGTAGAATTTTGTGAAATTACTCATTGCGTAAATTTCTCAGATGTTGTACTTTTACATGTCAACATATTACACAAATGAGTATTCACAAAAATTCTACATATCATAGTAATCCACCAATGTAAACTACAAAATAATTGTTAAAATAACAATTTAATTTTTACAGTGATATATATAATATATTGTACTTAATAATGAAATATTTATAACAACTTTCAAGATATTAATTTCCCTTTTTATTGTAGTGTAAAGACACAACAAAAAACGACAGTGACTTATGCTACGAGAACAACTAATATTATTGTATGATTGCATGTATTAATATGTTAACTTAATTAGTGATAACCAATAATGTAATCTAACCTGCACAGGATCACTAAAAAAAACAGGCATTAGCTCAAGTTTAAAACAGTTCAATATTTAGGATCCTGGCTGATGTTGTTTATAGCTAACTCCAACTGCACTCATAGTTAAATATCACACTCATTGAGATCTCTGTTGAGTCTGGAGAACAAGGAAAAGAAACCCAAGGAAGTAAAAGAGGATGTTGACATCTTTCTGAAGTACAGTTATACAGAAACACGTTGAAATATACAGGCCCTAAATTGTACTAACAGTACACACAAAGCTAAAAACGTCTTCATCTTAATGCGTACTACAATAACGTACAAGGAGGAGCTTTTAAATATTAGCACTAAATAGAAATTTCGTCATATATATGCTATCATCCCGTTGAATTGGTCGATATTGTTAAAATGGTCTATATCGCGCGATTGTCCTTGTAGCGATTTCATCTTTTTGCGAATAGCAAATCGTCCAATAGTCTATTGGTAATCACTGTAAAATCTTTTCTGTAGGAATGTGGGCCATAGGCATTGGGATTGCCAAATCGTCCTGAAGTGTCCAGCAAACTTTTGTGACCTTATTTGTGGAAGAGACCACAGTTATATTAAAAACACCTCAAAAAACTGTTTTGTATACAAAAAGATATATAGTTGGGCATACATACATCTGTATGCAAATTGCTTGTTTGGTACAAAATATTTTGTACGTCAAAGTTCATAACACTATTAACTCCAGAACTTATGGTATAATAAGCCCAGCCCTCCACCTACTGTAATGATAGTCCAGAAATTTCACATTATGTTTCATATTCCACCAATTGTTTGTCTGCCTTTAATCAGGTCACAATGGCTAATGAAGTAGCGAAAATATTTATGATGAATACAACGGGAGAAGGAATATGAGTATAAAAACTAGACTGTTTCTCCCTTTCTCTTGAAGTATGAGATGATTTTGCAGTTTTTTTATTCAGTGCCAATCCTTTTTTTTATTAAAACACAAAAGACACTAAATAATAGCAAAGGTAATATAAAAGAGCATCAAAAAACAATAGAAATAGGAGGTGAATGATTTATGAAGAGTGATGATATTAACAGGTGAACAAATGAATAAATATGAACAACATGTATGCTATTTTCCTGATAACTTAAAATAAATATAAAATATATTGCTTGAACTGCCTTGCAGAGTTGAGATTTTTTTTTTTGAGTGGTGAGGGAAGGGAATTCCACAGAAAAATAGCACTGGGAAGGAAGGAGTTTAAGAGTAGCAGAAGTCTGGAGAAGGCAGATTCAGGTTTAAAGGGTGGGAAGAACGTAAATTATAAGAGGACGTGGTTTTGAAATGAAAAAGAGCCATCAGGAATGTAGAGCTTACTAAAGATGAACTTGTATAAAAGGACAAGCTTGGATGTTGTTCTATGGGAGGATAGAGAAGGAACATTGAAGGAGTTTGTAGAAGTAGAGGGTAATCAGAGGTCCAATTTTTACTGCAACGTTTTTTCCAACGTTTAGGGCAAAACTGTTGAACCTTTTCCAATTTGTTTGATGTTAGAAATGGAATATGGATACCAAAACAGACAAGCTGTACATAAGGATAGGGAGGATTAATGTCAAAATACAATTTAATAAGAACAGAAGAAGAAGAGTTATAGTAAAATTGGACGATAGATGTGGCCAAGAACTTTCTTGGCCTTTAGAACAGGTTTCCATTAGTGTGAGTAGATCAGGAGAGGTTAGAGGTTAGAGTAACACCTAGGTACTTAAATGAAGAGACTGATTCAAGAGGTGATCCATCAAGGAAAAGAGAAGGAAGAGTAATAAAGGACGTAGGAGACTTTCTGGAAATGATCATGTATTTGGTTTTTGAGTGATTAATCGTTAGGTGTTTAGATTTGCACGCTCTCTATTCCACCATCCAGCCTATCATCATAATTACTGTTATTATCATGTTCAAATTCTGAAAAAGAACATCACAAGTCCAAACAGGAAGTTTCAGAATCAAAAGCATCAGTCATTTTAGCACTCTCACCAATGCGTGTCTATAGCTACTTTCACGTCTCGTGTGGTTACACCCACTATCGAAAGTAAATCTGTAATTTGTAGTAAATTTGATGTATTGGTACATTGATCAATTCAGTTTGATTAATTAATTATGTCAGCATAATTTTTTGCTGGTTGTTTAACTAACATTGTATTTGAGATATAAATCTCAATCCTACATTATATATTATGTGTAATGTTAGATACATCAGTCCTTTGTTGTATAAGCTTCATTTGACAGTAGTTATTAATATTAACACTAAATACATAATTAATTAAGTAATTAACTCTACTTGTGGTCATTAGGTACATTTTCTGCATACTTAAACTATACATATAAAACCACAGATAAATAAATAAATAAATAAATATAAATATAATATATTATTAAACAAACATTGTAATTGGCATGCGACAGTCAAAATTTATAACATTTTAGAATTTAAACGTAAGATTTTCTATACACTTGGTTTCCCATACAAATTAGTTAATCTTCATATTTCATGTTGAACATGCATATCTCATTGATGATACTTGTTGTTTCTTATCATGTAGACATAGGGTGTGCTTATTAATTATTTATAATTAACATTTAATAATGCCCTTGTGGCTTTGAAACAGAAGTGTTTTTGGCAACTCAATAAAATAAACGATTCTTGGTACTATACTTTCATTGAAGTCTTGTAAGTTAAATTAACAAGTCTTTATATTTACATGACACCATCTTTTAAAATTCAATAGATGAGGGTTTAAACCTTTAAAATAAATATTTTTATAGAGATCACTAATTTAGCATCTACAATACTTCTGTAATGACATTGTGATTGGAATGCAATTGCTTTATAGAATTAAAGATTATACTCCATTTACTTTTAAGTACTGTAGATGATCACTTTATCTCTTAATTATAAAATGTTTGTCTGTTAATTAAATTTGACAACAACCAAAGTTATTCAGGTCTGTCATGTCTCGGCCCTTTTTGATAAGTTGTTGTTTACAGTAAATAAAGTTGTGATAGTAACAAGTTATTCTATGGCACATATACACTCCATCAGCATACATAAAGTGTATATTGTTGGTGCAAATTTGGATATAGCTGCCAGCAGTTTCTGGTGAGGATATTTCGAATGGTATATTTTGACATCTGTATCTTTAACCCTTTTACCCCCATTCAGCCAACAACCTGCTACAAAGGGGATTAAAACATCAAAAAATATGCTTATCAACAGCATGTTCAGGAAATTGAACATGCATCATTTACACCACCACTTGTCGTCTCAGCAACTGGAGGCTTGGCTATTGAGGGTACTGTATTTTACAAGAGATAGGCCAATCTTTTGTTTTCAAAGTTGGACACACCTTACAGTGCTACTACAAGTTGTCTCAGATACTGATTATCTTTTTTCTGTTTTACATTCAGTTATTCTTTGCATCAGGGGTACATGTTCTACTACTGTTAAATCCTCTTATTTACCTCCTGTTGACTTAGTAAATACTGAATCTTATATACACTTAACAGAGTGATTTTTTTTCTGTACCTTTACATGATAATCCCTTCTACTTATTTTGTTAATGTTTTGACAATCCTGGTCATTGTTTGTTAAAACAAAGATAGAATCTTCTTTTTGCTGATTTACTGAAAAGGTATTAGGTCAAGCAAAGGTTATGGTAAAACTTGTTTACTATGTTAAAGTAAGATATCAGGAATCTGACAACATACTCTACTTTCTACCTCCCACACACATTGTGGTGTCCCACAAAGAATAGTCAAACCCATTTAATGAAAGGACAAGTACAATAAGTATCTAACATTCACTATAAAATTGATTGGTTGATTTAACCAATATATGGTTTGGTGTTTTCAAAAATGTTGGAATAAACATTTTTTTTTTTTAAGATAAAAAACATTATCAATTTGTAAACAGTCAATTCCATACAAAAATAGTAATCACAACAGCATCACGTTTTGTTGTGTATTGTTAAAATCGACCCAATCAGTTTTACAAGGAATAAAACCACAATATTGCATATATAATATGATAATGATTTAATATGTTGCCTCTTTACATTTACTTAGACAATATTGTTCTAGATTATGATTAGGTAATGATCAAGTATAATAGGTATTGTACTAGATGGTCATGTGGGTTGATATGAAATATGTTAGCTATAGTATCACAGAAAAACTTTATATAACTTTTACTGGTATAAGTTATAAAGTAATTTACATAATAATTTGGGAGAATGTACATCTAAAATTATATATGTTTGTTCTCTCATTTTATACATATTGCTTTTTATTAGGAGACCAATGAGCATTTATACTACTTTCACTACATCATGATGATTGCAATAGAACAGATGTTACAATGTTTACATAAGGGAGAGTCCATGCATATTACACAAATTACAAGTTGTTATTACAATGGTCAATCCAAAGTGGAATTATAAGTGATTTGTTGTAACCTGAAGTCTTATATATTTGCAACTATCAACATGTTATATATATGATGTACAATAACTACTAAAAATAAAAGTTTCATTCTAATATTGCCAATGTAGTAATTAAAAGTCCTGTATTATATATATAATATGCGTTCTATTTTGTTAGGATTATATAAGGTTTCAATATGTTATAGTAATTTAGTAAGTTTTCATGTTGTTATAATATTCTGTATCTTGAGAACTACTATGATCGCCACAATACAAATGACATCATAATTCTTCCATCTACAAAAATAATAATTATTTCCTGCAACAAGAGAGGAATATATATTTACAGTTAAAGCCCACCAAAAGTAACTACAAGTTTATTAATTTGTAACAATGGTAGCCATGAGAATAGTAGAATAGTAATAATATCTGTAGTGGTATTAAAAATTGTAATAATAGTGGGAATGATACTCTGCCCAAATAATAAACTGTCACTCCCAGTTGCAGCTGATACTGATGTGGCTATGATTATGATGATGATTGTTATCACCAACCACACAATAGAAATAATATAGAGGATCATAGCAACCCGATGTTACACTCAAGTACCTTCCATGTCATCTTGGCTCTCAGCATTGTGAGCCTATATGCATGTACAATATTATAATTACATCATTTAAATGAATTTGTAAAACTACACTAAGACTTATGGCAAATATAATAGCTAGAATAGTACAAAAAAGAGAATAGCAAATTCCAAGGAAGTAACAGAGGTTAGTCAACATAGCAGACAATGTCAAGCAGTGGTCACCTGAAAGACAATGAACCACAGTAATTGCAACCATTGGAGCTGGTTGTGATTGTACAACGACTACATTAGTCTATAAGAACAAGAACTTAAAATTGTTATTGTCATTTAAAAGTTGTTCAACTCCCAACCTATTGTTGTGGGGGCTGGAACAACCTTTGTATCTATTGAATAGGACTACAGTTGGGGAGGTGATACAGGTATTACTTTTATTCTATACATCAGAACATGTATACAAACAAATAAAGGATAACTTTTGCACATAAAGAAATAACTTTTTATATTATTACAATTACAATTTACTATTACAATAGAGAAGTATAGCAGACAAACCAAAGTATGTTTAGGAGTGAATTGTAGTAACCTGAAGTCTTACACATTTGCACTTAGTAATAGCCATGCACTATCAACATTGTTACAATAACTATGATACTATACAGTATTCTGAGTTCATTTTAATGTTACTATTACAGCATAAAAAATTAAAAGTCCTTATTATATTACTTATTTCCATATATATATATATATATATATATACTATATATATATATATATATATATGGCTTCAATTTTGCTAGTATTATATTAAGTTTCAATATGTTTAAGTTTTTATTGTTATAATGATTTTGTAACTTGAGCACTATTATGATCATTATAGCAAAAATGTCTATCATTATCAAAAATATCTACAGAAACGACTAATAAACAACAAGAAAGGAACACTTCCTGTCAAAGCCCAAAAAGTAGCTATAAGTTTATTCATTTGTAGCATCGATAGCCAGAATAAGTAGAATAGTAATAATATCGATAGCTGTAATAGTGATAGCTGTAATAGCGGGAAACGATAACGAGTGTAGTACTGACAGTAAGAACTGTAATAACTACCAGCATCACTTCCAGTTGCAGCTGCTGCTGATACGGCTATGATAATGATGACAATTGCTATTGCCCACCATATAATAGAAACGATATTGAGGATCAAAGCTACACGAGCTTTATGTTGAGCTCCTTCCACGTCACCTCGACTCTCAGCATCACGGCCTATATGTATGTACAGACAACATTATCATTTAAATGAATTAATACACTGACACTTATGGCAAGTATAATAGCTGGAATAGTACAAAACAGAGAGTACCAAGTCCCAAAAAGAAACAGAGGAATGTTAACACAATAGACAATGTCAAGTAGTGGTCGCCTGAAAGACGACGAACCACAGTTTTTGTAATCACTGGAGTTGGTTGTGATTGTACAACAACTACATTAGTCTATAAGAACAAGAACATAAAGTTGTTATAATCATACAAAGTTGTTCAACTCACAGTAGACTGTTGTTGTGTGGCTGGAACAGCCTTGGTATCGATTGTTGGATATGTTGCTGTTGGGGAGGTGGATAATAAGGTGGAGGAACATCTGTTAATGAGAATGATTTCAATTTTTTAATTTTTATGTTACTTTTGTCTTCTTCATGAGGAGGTGGATACCCTTGCTGTGGTGGGTATTGTTGTTGTGGTGGAAAGGCAGTTTGGACTTGTGGTGGTGGGTAATACCCTTGCTACATATAATTATAATTATATTAATAAATACATTCACATTTATGATGCACTAAGTAAATTCCATAGAATTTACTGCCAAGTGTGAGCAAATTAAGAATTATACAACTACTACCTTATTTTTGCACACAGACATTTGTTGCAACAACTAATATTTGCTTGCAAACAAAATATGTATAATAATTATGTATACATATATCAAATTGTACTTCAATTTATGTGATGAATTAAGAAATCTTGGATATATTTATTTACCTGTGGGGGGTAGCCTGTTCCTACATGAAGTGAAAAAAATGTTTGTTTAAATCATTATTGGGATATGTTTAACAGAAAACTAGTACACTATAGACAAATTATTTAATAATTAAATTAGCTCCACGCTAATTTACTTTACCTTCCATGATATATTGTACTTGTAATACTAGAGACAATTGACTGATGTTTCAAACTTTACTAGCCCTTGCAAAAGCAACCATCTCTGAAGTCGTGCTTACAACACGTGCGTATTAGCAAATAGGTGTCTGCTTTTTCGCTGCTATTAATATTAATAAGTTGGGCTGTGCTGGGAGTTTTTATTATTAGAATTCCACCCACGTACCTCGAGTACGACTTGACAAAGTGAAAAAGACAAACACCAATAAGTACACAAATGTTTATAATTATTGATATTATTGTGAGTAGATGAATTACTTTTTGTATTTTACAAATAAAATTTCAAGCATTACAGCATGTTTAATTGATTTCTAATGTACAATTTAATTATAATTAGTACCATTACTCCATAAAGAAGTGACATCAGTTCACTTCAATACAGTAAAATGTATTATAATGCATATATATATATAATATATGATTCAATGTATTTTTAGGAATGCATGCAAACTAATGATATTGTTAAAGCAAGTAATATAGTCAGAAATGTCATATTATATTAAAATTTTATTATTTATTTAACATTAATATGATGGGTGTTATATCACTGTTGAAATAAAACCTTATGCAAATTACATCAAAGCATATATGCTCACAATGACTATTTTCATCAAAAACAAAGGAAATTGCACAGCAACCATTTTCCTGTCACAATGACCATTTTCTACCAAAATTATAACAATTGCAAAAACAGATTTGTCAAAACAACAAAGTTTATCACACCAACATATTGTTAATTCTACATATGCATTGTTAATTCAAAAAGTATTTAATTAATATGACAATAACATCTTAGAATGACAATCTACTTTGTTAATTTTTAATCTTTTTTTAATGTTGTCTGTTACATATTTTTAAAAACAAAAAATATGTAAATACATAGATTATGAATAAAAAAACAAAAAACCCTTGTGTGTTGCCCAAACGATTCCTACTCGCTCACCCCACTCAGGCTTCCACTTTAGGCTCCAGGATTCCCTGCTATTGCTAGCTGGGACCGCCACCTGGCTTGGTAATTCTCGTCCGAAGACGAGGTAATCCTGGCTGGAGCATCGCCCTAACTTAAAACCAGCCGTAGGGATTCAAGCTCTTAGGGATTTTGCATAAAGGAAGACTACCAGCCCTATCCTAGTTGGCCTTTCAGGTACTCCGAAGAGTATGCTGGTAATCATCTCAGAGGTCTGATGCATTGCAGAACAATCGCCCACAACACACTGGCAATCATGACTGTTTCAGTTCTATTTTTATATGTACGTTAGATTTTTCCTCAGGCTCTTGTGGGCCGCGTCGATCAGCGCTATGAATCTCTTGACGATAGTTATGAATCGATGGTGTAAGAATGAACTAAAACTATATTTTAGAGGTCAGGAATAAAACTAGTCTTATTTAAACAAACTAAAACAATACTAATCCTATTAATTTTTTATCGTTCTTATATTAAGCCACTCACAATTCAAATTACATGTTTACACTATATCAAGCGCTAAGCTATCACAATCAAAATGGTTTAAAAAGGAGACATTTAAACATCATCTAACTTCTACTTTTTATGAAGTTAGCTATATATGTCCTTGTTAAGTGACATTATTATTACTGCTCAAAAGTGTTGCGTTTCATTTTTTTAAAAAAGAATCTTAATTATAAGATTTCGTGTAAGTATAATTGTTCTGTGTCTTAGTAATTACTAAGACACAGAACAATTATACTTACACAAAATCTTATCTATAGTCACATGTTAACTAATCACTGGTGTGATATTTTGATCTAATACGTATGTTAATCAACTGAAACTGAATTTTAAACAACTACTGTTTTATTCTTTACAATGTCCTTACTTTATACTCCATCTATAATTATATCTGTTTTGTCTGTATGTAGAAAGTATCAGTTGTAATTATTATCAAAACTAAATATAGGTTAGTACAGATATTCCATTGGCATGACAGTCCAAATTATAACATTATTTTAGAATTTAAACATAAGATATTTCAAACAAATTTGATAATATTACAACATATAGGTTTGACTACAGCTCTTGTTTATAACAATCAATATATATGCCACTGACAAACTAAATATTTAATTCATCATCTGAATTACCAGAGAGTCTAGCCAAGGTTGCTTCAATCTGGAAATAAATAGCAATATTAGAAATTTGTAAACATAGTAGGATTCACTTTCAATATTGATGACTTCAATTGGATTATTTCATTACATTTTTGTAAATATATTTCCTGTGTACATAATGTTATCTCTCCACCTGACGTTATTTCTTTAGCTTTCTTGTCTCTTGCAATTGCTATAAACTAAAAATGAGAAACTGTAATATTTTATGTGACTATTTATTTCATACCTTTGGCAAATTCAAACCAACTAGTACAACTATACCAGTCAAAATTACAGGGCATCCGAAGAAGAAAAATGCTATATTCAAGACTTAATGATGAAGTAGTAAAAACATTTATAATGAATGAAAACAGGAGAAGAAGGAATATGAGTATCACAATTATCAAAATAGAATGTTCTCCCTCTCTCTTGAAAGTATGAAATGATTTTGCGCTTGTTCATTGTCAATACTAGTGTTGTAATGAACAATAATACTATATATGTATCTATTGCCAGGAACCATAATTTCTTGAATTGAATTGTACAATAATATTCAATCTTCCTTGAGTACTGGACATTCTACAAGGAATGAGTAAGACAAATATTTTAGTATTAAAACTCACTGTATCTGGGACAACCATCTTCAGTATAAAAAAGATAGGACATGAAATGGTCTATAAATCAACTTTATTATAACAACTATGATCACAGGAGATGTAATAATAATTATTGCTAACAACAACATCCGGTCTGAAAGATATTTCTATGAAAGAAAAAATTAAATGTAATATTTATTATTAATATCATATGATAATAACAATGTATAATTTCATTACATCTATTCTTACCCTGTTTTTATTTCTAGAATTATGAAAAATGCGATATAATCTCCACATTTTTACCAGCATTGTAGAAAAAACAATGTAAGAGATATATACATATGGTATATCCTACCTGCATGACATATAAAGACAATTAAAATTTATAAACAATAGGACAAAATTTGGTGTGTAATACTTACATCACAGAGAGGACCTATAGCCATTATGTAATTTCCTTTGACACCAAAATAGTAAAATATCACTATAAGCAAGCCATTTATAAACATCCCACAGCATGACAAATTAAGAATAAGATTAAATTTTGGAGAGGTAGCTTTAATGTGTCTGCAGATATAAATGAATAAATATAATATGTTATAGCTTCATAAATTAACTAACATATTATCCCTCCATATAAATATAATAATTAACAGAACGAGACTAACAATAATACCAACTATACACCATATAGTCAATATGACCACTGTCACCACAAAACCAGTTCTTACAAATGAACAAGTGTAATGTCTACCATCAGTAGGTAAATATCCACCTATATAGAATGGAATAACAAATACATTAAACTGGTTGTAGTCATGGCTGCATGTAGTAATTTATAGAATGATAGATTTATGACTGAAAAATGGTACAAAATATACAAACAAATTTAAGATCAAAAATAATAAAGAATTTTTTAAGCTCTTTGAGGAAATATAACATTATATAAATTGTTAGAGTTTTGTGTATACCTAACATAAAAAGCAGGGTATTGATGATATAATTAATTTAAGAAAACATTAATAAAATTTAATTGAAGATAGTTACCAAACTGCACAAGTAAATAAAGTTACAAAAAATTTGTTAATTGTAGGGTGGTATAGTCTCAAACTAACCAAAAATGTTAATGGCAGTATGCCATCCCTACTCAATAGGTAAATTATTTAGGGTATAATGCTTAATTGTTGCAATATAGTTGTAGCAAAATGTTGAGGCAAACCATTCATACATTATGACTTAGAAATTTTTATTTGTTTGTTTACATGTAATCAAGCCAGAAATAGCTAATTCAACTAATGAAATGATTGTTCAAGAAAGAACATGACATTAGAACAGGTCTTGTGATAGAATAGAATATTGACTTCCTTTTTATTTTCATGATATCTGTTTTATATCATTTAGTACCTTATGAATATATAATTTATAAAAATAATTTAAAAAACAAAATAAAGGCTAACTGCAAGCTCTGTGAGACCACTACTTTTATTTGTTGAAGCACTCAATCTTAGAATGGATACATTATCATAAGCTTATGTATAAAATAAACTTTAAAAGACTTATAGATTTAGATTTGTCTAGGGGACAAACATAACAGTCCCTACATAGGAATACATAGTTACAAAGGAAGTACTGCATAGTTACATAGGAAGTATGCCACATGGTTACATATATAGAATTATACTATATAATATATATGAGGTATACTATATAGTTATATTACACATTGTATTATGAGTAGACTATAAATTTTATGACCACAACACACCTTTCCATAAAGCATTACAGCAGTCATTGCTGTTATTACAAATATTGTAGACTATTCCAGACTCTTGAAATAATTGGAAACTTTTCAAAATACATTCTTTCTTTCCTTTGACAAAGAAAAATCTTTACAATGCTACAAATGAACAATTTACCAGTCAATTGTGTTATTAACCCTTGACTAAAATTAACTCTACTATTAGAAAGAAGAAATGTTATTAAACCCTATAATGTAAACAAAGTAAACTATTGTCAAATAAAAGTAAATAATAAAAGTCAGATTACAAGACTTCAGTACTTACTGTAAGTCCATTATAAGGACTAACTGAATTCTCTAGACTATCTTGAAGAATTTGACCAAGACGTGGATGATACCATGGATTATCAATAACTGAGAAGATGTCATCATTCGAAAATTCATTCTCAATTTTAGTGAGACTGACATTCTATGTCAGAGCTAAAGCAGTAGTAGCATCATATGCATTTAATAACTTAGAATGAATAATAAGAGATGAATACTCCTCCATTGTCATATTAGCTGAGATATTTAGTACTACATTATAGAATATTTCAGTCAGAATATCATCTACCTACTGTAGAAATTAAATGTCAATAAATTAAATGAACAGATAGTGAACTAACAGTTTTCATATTAATGTTAAAAGGAAAGATATCCACAAATAGTGTAGAGTTAATAGCTTCCAATATCTGTTCATTAGTACAGTTTGAGGTAGTGTCATTGTCTTCCAAGTACCACCATTTAGTGTTATATATACCAGGTAGTATCCAAACCTGATCAGCAGTAGTTAGCTTGAGATGATATGCCTACAATGGAAACATGCAATCAATCTTTAATTTTATGATCACTCATGGAAATATTTACATTTACTACTTACAACACAAAATATAGCTCTAGCTGTGACTCTGCTAGAATAGGTACAAATATTCGGACATCATTGTGGTTAAGAAATGCAGAAATTGAAAGACGTTATTGTATAATATTATAATAAATCACATACTATTGCATTATTCAAAACTTTTTTTCAGGTGAAGTTTTAAAAGAGCCTAAATCAAACATTGTCATGTTATTACTTTGCAAGAAATTCGATAATACCTCAGCAACCTATGCAATATTAGAAAAGATTAATTAATTGATGCTATCTATTAAAGTGTATTAACTGAGAATGTATAATTTATGCATAAAATCTTCATTGAATATTTAATTTAATTGTGTGCCCTATGTATAGTACTAACTGATACATGGTATTCATCCTCTACTGAAAATATTCCCACTCTTCTCCAACCAAAGTGTTCTAACAAGTCTTGTCTCACTTTATTTAAAAAAGTGATCATCTGGTACTGTAGTATAGAAATAAGGATATCTACTAGCGTCTTCAAGTGATGGATCAGTCACTGAATATGATATCTACATGTTAAAATATGATATTTAATTTGAAGATAATAATTGTAGACATGTATTTGTAAATATAATCTCATGATTATTTAGAATGTTATCTTAAAGTAGAAGGAAATCATTTATGCGGCATGTTAGCAAAATCAATAAAATTAGTTGAAACGCTGTAGAAAACATTAATGTTTAAACTATTAGTTATTTTTCATTATAATTTTTTTTATATAACCCATTGTGCAAGCTATAAACACAAACTAAGATGCTGACCATACATATGGGTTGGCAGTCACTACAGAGTTTATAGAACAAGACAGCTTTCATATACATATCCAGTCATTTGCTGAGCCACATGAAGTGTCTATACATATTTTTTTATAAAAAGGATGTTTCTTCACAATAATAGTAAACTGCCATGTATAAACATGGCCTTATAAGATGACTGTAATAAGTTAATGTTATTTACCTGTAAAATGTTTAATTTTCTAACACGTAACTAACACTTTTAGCAACACTAGTGTAATATGGACCAGTAAGTCCATGAACAGGATGTTTAGTGTATAGTTCCTTTAGTATTATTTGATATGGTTCAACTAGATCCTATAGAGATAAATAAATACACATGTGGTCAAAAGACATATAACAAGTCAATGTATTACTGTATACAGTGTAATCTATACAGTATACTTGTATAATCTATACAGTACTATTGTATTACTAAAACTTTGTAATAATATTTATTATATGTATGTATGATCTTTGTTTAGACGATTCTTTTGATTACAATTTACTATTCAACAAAACCTCAGACAACAAAATAGGAAGTGCATAATTACTCATCTGCAGACTCCTTGTCTGGCCATGATTAATCAATTACTTGACTTGCTTAGGAAGGTACAAAACAAACATGGATGTGAATGTTTGCTTAAAACTTGTAAATGTGTATAAATGTTATATATATGTAGTAGTGCTGTTTTAGTTAACTATAACTAAAACTAAAACCCTTTTAGTTTAGCCTATTTTACTTTTAGTTAAGTAACTATAACTAACTAAATCTTTTTTGTCTGAAAATAACTAACTTAAACTAACTAAAAGATTTTGAAACCAAGAAACTAACTATAACTAACTAAGAATTAATGCATTAATGCAAAAACTAACTATTACTAACTATTATGTTAGTAGTGAGCTAAAACATTAGATACCTGTACTCAATAAATAACTGTCATAGCTGCACAAGAGACAAACCACTAGTAAATGATAAGTTAACTTGTTGATAAGTTAACTGATAACTAAAAATAGCACTATTCATTATAATCAATATATACCTTTCACCTTGCTGCATAATAAGCTATTACAAAGCACAATGTAACCATGTGCAGGGCATAAAGGAGTAATTAGCAGTAAAAAGTGAGGAAGTCGAAATGTCTGTTAAGTCTGCTATGTCAACTAGAAGACCAAAAGCAAGCCCAATTTGGGAATACTTTTGACAATGATGAAGCACCAAGCATTAATGTTTGCAAGATAGAAAAAATTTGTGTATAATATTAGTAAATGCACAAAGTGCCAACTTTGTGTATACACCCTCATTAATATTTATGAAATACCCGTAATCTCCCGTAAACTACCCTTCTAACTGGGAAACAGGCATGTTCGCACCTTGTAGATATGCCGGGGGCGTCGATCACTCTGTTCACATGGCGTAAATGGCCAAACTGCTCCGAGACCTGTAAGTGTTGCCGTTGTATAAGAGGGCGGGTCGATTCACTTTTGCTTACCTAATGTTTGACATTGTTTTAGAGGAGATCAGAGCCCGTTCATGCACTAAAGGTTTAAGAACACTGGAAAACCGAGCACTTCCATCATGACAAAAGCTCCCAAGGACGTCGTTTACTACTTGCATGTTCTAGGACTGCATCTGCACAATGAGATCTTCTACCGCTACCCTCTTCATGTTACATCATCGTTGGCTCTTTGGACAGTTTTTGTGGGCAAGTCGCACTTGATCGAGCTCTCCAGCAATCCGAGCAAGTCTCCCACTGAGCAGCAGCCAAAAACCATTCGGTCCAGTTCAAGCGTTGAAGGGTTTTGCAGACAGGGAAGAAGCGATGCAGTACTTTCGCAGTGCTAGGAGGCTGAAGTTTGTTGGCTGCGATGACGTCTCCAGTAACAGGATTTTTTTACAGGTTCTACTGTCAGGTTACCAAGCGCACCAGGTTCTGCACTTATTTGTTTTGGTGATCTCCGCTCTTCAAGGAAAACTTCTTGCTCACTCATTTCAGGTTTGAGGAGAACAAGAGGGCTAAATCGAGCTTTCCGGGGTGAATGCACCAATTTGCTGTGCCTACTTTGTGGTGGAAGAGTAGGTGTCAGGGAAATGAAGTCGTCACCTTGTCAACACTTGTCAATGCCTGAAGTGTCACCTCGACATAGTGTTTTTACAGTGCTTACGCTCACGGTTTTGTGCTTGTGGCCCAATCGTTAGGGGGGTCAGCCTTCTAAGCTGTTGATGCCAGTTTTGAGTCTGGCTGCCCATTATTTTTGCATATATTTTCTTGTAATTTTTACATTTCGTCATATTGCAAAAATGGAATGTGAAAGGTCCAGGTCTCCCGTATGACAGGAACTTATATCTTCCACTTCGAGAGTGCATCTGCGTACCATCCCTGATGATCTTGTGCACATAGTGCAGTCTTAGCCTTCTTTGCATTCGTACTGCAATCGAAGTTTTTGTAATTGCTGAAGTTTTGATGCGGATTGTTGAAGAGTTGGATTTGTCTTGGGCATGTGGATATGTTGGAATCACTGCTCTAAACGGATCTTCCGGGATGTCTAAACACACTGATAAGAGGAGGATTGCATCTTTTACAATATTGCTTAGAAGTCCCAGAACGCAAGCTCGAACGAGTTGTAATCAAGTTTGCCTTGCAGGTCTTGGGGGACAAGTGCTAGTACAAGATGTTGGAAGGAGTACGACCACCTCGTTGTCATTCTTTTCAAATCTACTATGTTGAGTATATATTCCATGGAAATTGAAATTACAAAAAGAACGGTTAGTTGTACCTTGGTATCTTCTTGGATGGATGGCGAGTGTGAATGAGTACATGGAATGGCTCGAAGACCAGGTCTACCACCTCGAAAGCCTGATCAGAAAAAAAAAACTACAAGAGACAAGTTCGCTCGCATGTAGCATTTCCAAATCGGAGTGCAGGGCAAGGGAATGGTGGAGTACAAACTCAAATGACTGTATGAAAAGCACCAGGCCCTCTAAAATGAAATGAAGGCCCTGAGCAGTTACAGCGGCACCAACAGTGTCCAATTGGAGGACGAAGAGGGCAAAGAGACGGAGTAAGGAGGTGAATGCGATATATTTTTGTTGACATTTATTACATTGTGATATATTTCAACCATTGAACAAATGCCCATGCTTGAAGAGCTGTCCAGTTCTCCTGAATCTCTTTCTTTGCCAGGTTCCTTAATGTGGGTGGCCATCATCGAGTCACAGGTCACTTTGTGCGATCATGCGCTCTAAACATATATTGCACGTTTTGTCTTTATAATATATTTTTGTGCGAGAAAATGACTTGGAAAGTATTTTCGTGTTTCTTGATGATCTGCAAAACCATTCGAAGTAGACAGGATCAGGGACAACTTAAGCATGATGATTTTTCTGGTGGAGTGCGATATCGCTGAGACAAAAGACAACATAGCAAGAGGCAGCTGTTGGTGCACCGTGAAGAACTGATTCAGAAGTACAGCATGGTGGGCAAGGGCGGTAACTGGTGGTACTACCAGAGCAAATGTCATGCTGATACATATAAAAAGTTATTGTTTGGAGAAAGAAAAGAATCTTAAGGATAATAAAGCTACTTGTAATGGCAAGATAATGCCAGGCAACAAAAATAATTTAGAAAATAACCGAGAAGTTAGCTACATTAATTGGTAGTGCAAATGTTGCAACAATTCTAGTGGTAAACCAGGAATTTCATGATTTATTAATGGAACAAGATTCTCCCCCCAAAGTTGGGTATGCATCAAGTGATAGAAGAAACTGATTGGCAGATACAGACTTAAAGAATAAAATACTTTAAGAAAAAGAAGCAGTATATTTAGTCCAATAATGCATTAAATTTAACTAACTTTCTCAACTATAACTAACTAAAATTATTCCTAAAGCAGAGAAATAACTAAAATTATTCCTCTGGCAGAGAACTAACTATAACTAACTAAAATTATTCCAATGGTAGAAAAACTAACTATGACTAACTAAAATTATATAAAGCTAAACTGAAACAACACTAATATATAGTGTTTATCAACATATATTTTTAACAACTTTCAAGATCTATATTCAATTTCCTTTTTTATTGTAATGTAAAGACACAACAAAAACGACAGTGACTTATGCCACGAGAACAAATAAAATTATTGTATGATTGCATGTATGATAAGTTAACTTAATTAGTGATAACCAATAATGTAATCTAACCTGCACAGGATCACTAAAGAATACAGGCATTACCTCCAGTTTAAAACAGTTCTGTATATTAGGATCCTGGTTGATGTTGTTTATAGCTAACTCCACTGCACTCATAGTTAACATATCGTTTTAAAGTAAGTAAGAAATATTGATAGTTTTAAAGTAAGTAAGAAATATTTTGCTTGAACTGACTTGCAGAGTTGAGATCTTTGAGTGATGAGGGAAGGGAATTCCACAAGGAAATAGCACTGGGAAGGAAGGAGTTGAGAGTAGCAGAAGATCTGGAGAAGGGCAGATTCAGGTTTAAAGGGTGGGAAGAACGTAAATTATAAGAGGACTGGTTGTGAAATGAAAAAGAGAATGTAGAGCTTACTAGAGATGAATTTGTATAAAAGGACAAGCTTGGATGTTGTTCTATGGGAAGATAGAGAAGGAACATTGAAGAGTTATAGAAGTAGAGGGTAATCAGAGGTCCAATTTTTACTGCAGAGTTTTAGGGTAAAATGTTGAACCTTTTCCAATTTGCTGATGTTAGGAATGGAATATCGACCCCAAACAGACAAACTGTACATAAGGATAGGGAGGATTAGTGTCAAGTACAATTTAATAAGAACAGAAGAAGAGTTATAGTAAAATTGACGATAAATGTGGCCAAGCAGTTTCTTTGCCTTAGAACAGGTTTCATTAATGTGAGTAGACCAGGAGAGGTTAGAGGTTAGAGTAACACCTAGGTACTTAAATGAAGAGACTAATTCAAGAGGTGATCCATCAAGGAAAAGAGAGGAAGAGTAGTAAAGGATGTAGGAGACTTTCTGGAAATGATAATGTATTTGTTTTTTTGAGTGATTAATCATTAGGTGTTTAGATTTGCACGCTCTCTATTCCACCATCCAGCCTATCATGATAATTACTGTTATTATCATGTTCAAATTCTGAAAAAGAACATGACAAGTCCAAACAGGAAGTTTCAGAATCAAAAGCATCAGTCATTTTAGCACTCTCACCAATGCGTGTCTATAGCTCCTTTCACGTCTCGTGTGGTTACACCACTACCGGAAGTAAATCTGTAATTTGTAGTAATTTGATGTATTGGTACATTGATCAATTCAGTTTGATTAATAATTAATTATGCCAGCATAATTTTGCTGGCTCTTTAATTAACATTATATTTGAGATATAAGTCTTGATTCTACATTATATATTATGTGTAATGTTAGATACATCAGTCCTTTGTTGTATAAGCTTCATTTGACAGTAGTATTAATATTAAACACTAAATACATAATTAATTAAATAAATAACTCTACTTGTGGTCATTAGGTACATTTTCTGCATACTTAAACTATACATATAAACCACAGATAAATAAATAAATAAATATATAAATATATATATATATATATATATATATATATATATATATATAATATATATATATATATATATATACATATATATATATATATAATATATATATATATATATATATATATATATATATATATATATATATTTTAGTTGTTCATATAATTTTACAGAATACTGCTGTCACGTTATATATGTGTCTATTAACAACACTTAAATTTTGTGAATTAATTGATCAAAGATGCATGTCAATAAATTACCTAAAAATATTCAATTACTAGATCTGACCCGTATTGAAAACTTACCTTATTAGTATGTATGCATATATATATATATATATATATATATTAAACAAACATTGTAATTGGCATCACAGTCAAAATTTATAACATTTTAGAATTGAAACGTAAGATTTTCTAAACAAATTTGGTAATATTACAATATAAATGCTTACACTATAGGTCTTGTTTATAACAATTAATAATATATGCAGCTGACAAATTAAATATTTAATACATTGTCTGGATTACCAGAGAGACTAGCCAAGGTTGCTTCAATCTGGATATAAGTAAAAAAATTATTAAAAATTTGCTAAACATATTAGGGCTCACTTTCAATATTAATGACTTCAATTGGATTATTTCATTACATTTTTGTAGGTATGTTTCTTCGGCTTTCTTGTCTCTTACTATTGCTATAAAACTAAAAAGAGAATCTACGTAATATTTTATGTGACCATTTATTTCATACCTTTGGCAAGTTAAAACCAACTAGTAAAACTGTAGCAGTCAAAGCTACAGGGCATGCAAGGAAGAACATGCTATATTCAAGACTTATTGATGAAGTAGCAAAAACATTTATAATGAATGAAAACACGAGAAGAAGGAATATGAGTATCACAATTATCAAAATAGACTCTTCTCCCTCTCTCTTGAAGTATGAAATGATTTTGCGGTTAGTCTGTGCCAATACTAGCATTATAATGAACAATAATACTATATATGTATCTATTAGAAGAAACCATAATTTCTTGAATTGATTTGTACAATAATATTCAATTTTCCTTGAGTACTGGACATTCTACAAGGAATGAATAAGACAAATATTTTAGTATTATAACTCACTGTATATGGACAACCATCTTCAGTATAAAAAGATAGGACATGAAATGGTCTATAAATCAACTTTGTGATAATAACTATAATTACAGGAGCTGTAATAATGATTATTGCTAACAACAACACCCAGTCTGAAAGATGTTTCTATGAAAGACAAAATAAACTGTATTAATTATTATTAATATCATATGAATTTACAAATAATAACAATGTACAATTTCATCACATCTATTCTTACCATTTTTTTATTTCTAGAATTATGAAAAATGCGATATAATCTCCACATTTTTACAGCATTGTAGAAAAAAACAATGCAAGAGATATATACCATATGGTATATCCTACCTGCATGACATATAAATTAAATTAATTTTACAAACTATAGAACAAAATTTAGCATGTAATACTTACATCACAGAGAGGACCTATAGCCATTATGTAATTTCCTTTGACTCCTAAATAGTAAAATACCACTATAAGCAAGCCATTTATAAAACCATCCCACAGCATGACAAATTAAGAATAAGATTAAATTTTGGAGAGGTAGCTTTAATATGTCTGCAGATATAAATGAATAAATATAATATGTTATGCTTCATAAATTAACTAACATATTATCTCTCCATATAAATATAATAATTAACAGAACAAGACTAACAATAATACCAACTACACACCATATAGTCAATATGACCACTGTCACCACAAAACCAGTTCTTACAAATGAACAAGTGTAAGGGCTACCATCAGTAGGTAAATATCCACCTATATAGAATGGAATGACATATGCATTAATATATTTGTAGCCATGGCTGCATGCAGTAATTTATAGAAAGATCAGTTTATGATTGAAAAATGATACAAACAAACAAACAAATTTAAGCTCAAAAATATTAAAGAAATTTTAAAGCTCTTTGAGCAAATATAATATTATATAAATTGTTAGTTTGTACATATCTAACATAAAGGTAGGGGATATTGATGACATTAATAATTTAAGAAAACACTAAATAAACTTTAATGGAGCTCAGCAAACCAAACTAAACAAGTAAATAAAATTCTAAATTAATTGTAGTGATGGTAGTAAAGACATCTTAACAAGCCCAATGAGTGAATGGCAGTATGGATATTCCTACTTAGTAGATAAATTATCAAGGTAATAATGCTTAATTGTTGTAATATACTTGTAGCAAAATGTTGAGACAAATAATTCCTATATTTAATAACTTTTCGTTTTCTTCTTGTAATCAAGACAGAAATAGCTAATTTAACTGATGAAATTGTTGCTTAAGAAGGAAGACTACTTTAGAGGAGATCTTGTGGTAGAATAGAATACTGACCTCCCTTTATTTTCATGACATCCATTTTATTACCTTATGAATATTAGAACTCATAAAATTAATTTTAAAACAATCAAAACAGGAGAGACTATAATATGCAAACTCTGTGAGATCACTACTTTTATTTGTTGAAGCATGCAATGTAAAAATGTATAACTTATCTTAAGATTATGTACATAACTAACTTTTAAAGCTTATAGATTTATATTTATCCATGAGACAAACATAATAATAAGAACAATCCCTACATAGGAAATACTACATAGTAACATAGGAAGTACTGCAAGGTTACATAGGAAGTATACTGCATGGTTACTTACATACATTATATAGGAAGTACTGTATAGTTAGTTGTATTAGGCATTGTATTACTAGTAGCCTATCAATTTTTATGTATCACAACACACCTTTCCATAAAGCATTACAGCAGTCATTGCTGTTTCTACAAATATTATAGACTATTCCAGACTCTTGAAATAATTGGAAACTTTCCAAAATACATTCTTTCTTTCCTTTGAGAAAAAAATAACTTTACAATGCTAACAATGAACAATTTACCAGTCAATTGTGTTATTAACCCTTGACTAAAATTAACTCTACTATCAACATTAAAAAATGTTTTCAAACCCTATAATGTAAACAGAGTAAATTAACTAAATGATAAAAGTCAGACTATTAGACTTCAGTACTTACTGTAAGTCCATTATAAGGACTAACTGAGTTTTCTAAACTATCTTGAAGAATTTGACCAAGACGTGGATGATACCATGGATTATCAATAACTGAGAAGATGTCATCATTCGAAAATTTCATTCTCAATTTTAGCGAGACTGGCATTCCATGTCAGAGCTAAAGCAGTAGTAGCATCATATGCATTTAATAACTTAGAATGAATAATAAGAGATGTATACTCCTCTATTGTCATATTAGCTGAGATATTTAGTACTACATTATAGAATATTTCAGTCAGAAAATCGTCTACCTCCTGTAGATATTAAATGTCAATAAATTAAATGAACAGATAGTGAACTAACAGTTTTCATATTAATGTTAAAAGGAAAGATATCCACAAATAGTGTTGAGTTAATAGCTTCCCAATATCTGTTCATTAGTACAGTTTAAGGTAGTGTCATTGTCTTCCAAGTACCACCATTTAGTGTTATATATACCAGGTAGTATCCAAACATGATCAGCAGTAGTTAGCTTGAGATGATATGCCTACAATGGAAACATGCAATCAATCTTTAATTTTTATGATCACGCATGGAAATATTTACAGTTACTACTTACAACACAAAATGTAGCTCTAGCATGTGACTCTGCTAGAATAGGTACAAATATTCGGACATCATTGTGCTTAAGAAATGTAGAAATTGAAAGACGTTATTGTATATTATAATAAATCACATACTATTGCATTATTCAAAACTTTTTCAGGTGAAGTTTTAAAAGAGCCTAAATCAAAACACTGTCGTGTTATTACTTTGCAAGAAATTTGATAAAACCTCAGCAACCTATACAATATTATGAAAAGATTAATTAATGCTATCTATTGTAAAGTGTATTAACATTGAACAATTTCATTTAATTATTGCCCTATGTATAGTACTAACTGATACATGGTATTCATCCTCTACTGAAAATATGCCCCCTCTTCTCCAACCAAATTGTTCTAACAATTCTTGTCTCCCTTTATTTAAAAGGTGATCGTCTGGTAATGTAGTATAGAAATAAGGATATCTACTAGTGTCTTCAAGTGATGAATCAGTCACTGAATATGATATCTACATATGACAATAAGATATTTAATTTAAAGATAATAATTGTAGACATGTACTTGTAAATATAATCTCATGATTATTTAGAATGTTATTTAAATAAATAGGAGGTCATTTATGCAGAAAAATCAATAAAAAAATAGTTGATGCACTGCACAAAAAATGAGCTCTTTTAATTATTAATTTATTTCATTATAGAATTGACAGCTCATGTAGCTAAATGTGTAAGCTATAAAGACAAACTAAGATGCTGACCATGAACACAGGTGTCAGTCACTACAGAATATATATAATAACACAGCTTTCATATACAAGTTCAATTGCATCAATCAACAGATTGGAAGTCACTTGTTGAGCCACATGAAGTGTCTACACATATTTAGTTATGAAAAAAAACATATGCTTTCAATAACAATAATAGTAAACTGTCAATATATAAAACATGGCCTTACAAGATGATTCTAATAGTTAGTGTTATTTACCTGTAAAATGTTTAACTTTCTACATACGTAACTAACACTTTTAACAAAACTAGTATAATATGGCCCAATAAGTCCATGAACAGGATGCTTAGTGTATAGTTTCTTTAGTATTAATTGGTATGGTTCAATAGATCCTATAGAGATAAATACACAGGGGTCAAAAGGTATAACAAGTCAATATATTATGTGTACAGACTAAAGTTGCTGCTCCAATCAATCGTCACTTTTTCCAAAAGAGAAGAGCTTATGCCTTAGAAGTAGATATGTTCATTTCAGTAGCACTTACTTATAAAGCACACGAATAACTATAGCATTTCAATATACATGAACATATTAATTATTACTTTCTCTTGAAAACTTTAATGTTTATATTATATTCAACAACAAAAGTTTGTATCATTACAACTCATATATTACTATACATTTATATTACTCTATACAGCATATACTAGACACTATACTTGAATAAACTAGATAGTACTACTATATTACTAAAATTTGTAATAATATTAATCATGTGTATGTATATTTTTGTTTAGACGATTTTGAGTCAGTATTATTGCTGTTAAATATATAACATAAACAATGAAAATGTATACATTGAAAGTTTTCAAGAGGAAGTGATAAATATATATAAGAAAATGATAATTATTATAAAATACATTCATAAATTAACTACTACTGTATTTCAACATATTGACGTACTACAGTTTGTTTGTGTTTCTATAAGTCAACAAAACTTCAGACAAATGAAATAGGCAGTGTATGATTACTTCATCTGAAAACTCCTTGTTGCACCATGATTACTCAATATACTTAACCCGCTCAAGATTGTACAAAAGAAACATGGACGCTGGTAAGAAACTTGTAAATGTGTATAAATGTATATGTGGCCTGATTTGCCAAAAGAAACCACTTCTGTCACAACATTTGTGACCTGATTTGTTAAAAAACACTGCTAAGACATAACAATAAACAGTTTTGCATACATGTAGAATAGTTATGCATATGTATCAACTGTATGTATACAAAACTGAGATGTTTGAGATGTTTTAACAGTAGTTTGTTCAAAAGTCAGGTTACATATCTTTTGACAGAAGTGGTCCCTTTTTGCAAATCAGGTCACATATACACAAAACACACACATATATATAGTGCTTAATAATGAATATTTATAACAACTTTCAAGATCTAAATTCAATTCCCTTTTTATTGTAGTGTAAAGACACAACAAAAAACGACAGTGACTTATGCTACGAGAACAAATAATATTATTGTATGATTGCATGTATTAATATGTTAACTTAATTAGTGATAACCAATAATGTAATCTAATTACCAGTACAGGATCACTAAAGAATACAGGCATTAGCTCCAGTTTAAAACAGTTCAGTATATTAGGATCCTGGTTAATGTTGTTTATAGCTAACTCCACTGCACTCATAGTTAACATATCACACTCATTGAGATTTCTGTTTAAGTCTGGAGAACAAGGAAAGAACCCAAGGAAGTAAAGAGGATGTTTTGACATCTTCTGAAGTACAGTTATACAGAACACGTTGAAATATACAGGCCCTAAATTGTACTAACAGTACACACAAAGCTATAAACGTCTTCATCTTAATCCTTACAAAAGTAACTTTCAGGGAGGAGCTTGGCACTAAATTGAAATTTCGTCATGTATTGCTATCATCCCGTTGAGTTGGTCGATATTTCCAAATGGTATTGTAACAATGTGGTCTATATTGCGCGATTGTTCTGTAGCGATTTCGTCTATTGCAAACAGAAAATCGTCCAATAGTCTCATATAATAAGGTCATTAAAAATAATTGTAGTTAGTAATCACACTAAATTATTATTACTAAAATTAGTCAATAGTTAGGACCAGTCAAAGTGACAGGGCATGCAAAGAAGAAAATGTAATATTCAAAACTTAATGATGAAGTAGAAAAATATCTATAATATAGGAATGAAACGGGAGAAGAAGGAATATGGACTATATGAGTATGACAACTATCAACTAGTCTGTTCTCCCTCTATCTTGAAATATGTGATGATTTTGCTGTTGTTCAGTGCCAATACTAGTATTCTAATGAATATATTGCTATATATATATATATATATATATATATATATATATATATATAATAATAATTATATACATACAAATATATTGCAAGTAACCAAAATTTCTTGAATTAATTTGCACAATAATATTCAATCTTCCTTGAGTCCTAGACATTCTATAAAATACAGACTTTTTATATATAATTATGTTAAGAATTAGACAAAGTGCTAGATATAAATTTTGAAATAAAATGTGACTTTGTTACCAAAGCTCATTGTATCTGGACAAATGACATCTTTGACATGAAAAATAGGACATTAAAAGGTCTGTAAGTCACCTTTTGTAATAATAACTACGATTACAGGAGATGTAATGACAAATATCTCTTAACAATAACATTCAATCCATAAGATATTGCTATAACTATGAAAGAAATTTATATAGAATAAAATCACAAAACAATATTTTTATAAAATGTGTATTATTGGATTTATGCTAACACTATTTTTATTTCTGCAATTAGAAAAAATGCTTTTATAATCAGTAATTTTTTACCAACAATGTAGAAAAAAACAATGCAAGACATAATAACCATATTGTATAAACTATCTGCGTGCCATACAAAACACAATTCATAAACAAATGAACAATATTTAGTGTGTACAATCCTTACATCATAAAGAGGACCTATAGCCATTTTGTAATATCCTTTGACACCAAAATAATAAATATCACTATAAGCAAGCCAGTTATAAACATCCCACAGCATGACAAATTAAGAATAAGATTAAATTTGGGAGAGGTAGCTTTAATGTGTCTGCAGATATAAATGAATAAATATAATATGTTATGCTTCATAAATTAACTAACATATTATCTCTCCATATAATAATTAACTGAACAAGACTAACAATAATACCAACTATACACCATATAGTCAATATGACCACTGCCATCACAAAAATCAGTTCTAACAAATGAACAAGTGTAATGTCTACCATCAGTAGGTGATTATCCACCTGTATAATAGAATATACAGTATGCATACACATTCAATATGTAGTGATACATATGTACAAATTAAATAAAGTACATTTTGATATTAAGAATGCTAAGAACATTTATAATTCTTGCAAGTATTACACTTTGTATGAATTACACATTTAAATAGTAAATCAATTATTTGTGCATATACTACATTATAATATTGAATTACAAGCAATTCACAATTTTGCATTTGGTAGCAACAATATGGCTTGTTTAAGAACTACAGCTATATACTAGCACTATATCAAAAGTCTACCGATTTCCCATACACCTTTTCATAAAGCATCACAGTATTCAGTACTATTTTCACATATATTGTAGACTAGTCCAGGTTCTTCTAAAAATTGAAAGTGCCTGAAAACATATTGTTTCTTTCCCTTAATAAAATATTAATGTATGTTTACTGGTTTTGACAATACGAAAGTTTTACCTGATAATTACCTAAACTAACATTATTTTTTTCCATTGAAATCTAAAGCAGTAGTAGCATCATACAAACTTTATAACTTAGAAAGAATAATAAGATATGAATACACCTCCATTGTATATAAGTTGAGATTTACTACATTATAGATTATTTCAGTCAGAATGTATCTACCTCTTGTAGATATTAACTGTCAATAAAAAAAGTATTAGTTTTTTACAATGACTATGTTCTACCAAAATTGGAACAATTGTCAAGATGAAAATTTTTTGTATAAAATATAAATTAATTATTTCAATGACCATTTTCTATGACATTAACCACATTTTTCAAATATTGTGTAATTAATCATAAGTGCATTTCTTTCTGAACATTTAAAAATTGTTAATATTAAAGAATTGCAATGTTATTCTAAAAATGTAAAAGTAGGAACAAAACAGTAAATTATTAGAATGACAATAGACTTAGTGAACTAAGTTTGTTTGCCATTCAAATTATTATTTTTAGCACATTTTTTCCTTCATGTTTGTATAAGAATAGGCTATTCCCTCTGGTAAATTTTATGGAAATAATTACTCTTTTGGTGGATACATATACAATATTTCCTGAATAGAAACCAGATTTTGGTTTCACTTTCGGCAAGCTTTATGAAAACAGAAATAAAAAAAATTAAACTTCACTTCTTTGGCTGAATATTCTAAATCTATTCTTTAAGTATGTATTAAACATAAAATAGAGTAAAATTGTTATTCCTAAAATGTTAAACTCTTAAGATTGAAAAAGTGATAAAAGTATTAAAAGTTAAAGCTTTGTTCTTTGATAAAAGAAAGAAAACAACAGATCAGAATTTCCTGCACTGCTGCCACTCAACTACCAAACATCTCTTCTCCCAAACTTCTTTGCTTTTTTTTTCATTTGGAATTTATGATTCTTTTTATGTAATATAATATATGACCCAATTGTAAGTGGGTTCATAAACCGGAGTCATGAGAAAAACAAAGCTCCTGTCACTACTCAAAATTTCTTGTCAGGAGCCACTCAGTTTATTTTTAAGAATGTGCAGTGACTATTTGTCCACCAAGAAGTCCCATAATCGGTAGTGTATTATGATACTGATCCCAACTCTGTAAACATCAACCACTACTAGCTATGCACAAACAGAATATGACATCCTACAGGACAAAATAGCAACTACCTTAATGTGAATACACTGTATATATTTTATACTAATGTATATTATCCAATTTTTTGTATACACTATATAGTTGTAGATCAGAAAATGTTTTGGCCTGGATTCATTTAATGGTTGCTTTATAACTATGAATATTTTATACCACATACCATAAATTGTTGTTTATAATATTCAAAATCCTCAAAACCATAATACAAACAACAATATGATATTTGAAACACATAATGGCTTATTTTCTATGAACATCTAAAACAACTCTATACTTTTAGGAAACCCCACCTCTAAACCTTCTCTTTATATTTCATGTAGTGTAGCCTAAAAATTTATATACTATAAAAATAGAAGATTTTATAGTACTTTACTTTTATGATTGGGCCAAAATGGATATGCATAGTATGCATGCTATCATTCTTAATTTATGACAATAGTAGTAATTATAGTAGTACACTAGATGTACATAAGAGTCCATGTAATGTCATCCTTCCTTTTACTACTTTGTTATTACAATGGTGAACTTTACTACTTTGTTATTACAATGGTGAAGATTTCAAAGGAGTGAGATAAGCTTTAATTATATTAACCTGAAACCAGTGAAGTTTTATTTCTAAAAAAAATTTATTATCAAATAATTTAAATAAGAAGCAACAGCAA
This sequence comes from Gigantopelta aegis, assembly GCF_016097555.1. Taxonomy (NCBI): domain Eukaryota; kingdom Metazoa; phylum Mollusca; class Gastropoda; order Neomphalida; family Peltospiridae; genus Gigantopelta; species Gigantopelta aegis. The sequence continues at coordinate 36,834 of NW_024533570.1, read as the reverse complement.
AATTTGTATAAAAAATGTGTTATAGGAACATTTCACATGTAACTAATAAATTCTTAACATGATTATCCATCGCTACCTAAAAAATTTTTTTTATATTAAAAACAATTGAATTAATGTTACGACCAGTAGTAGGAATGATTTCACGAGATACTGATCTTAGTCACTCAACAAGAACGAATGACAATTTACAATAATAACAATAATAATTTTTTACACAACGAAACCTCACATATATACATACCATACAGGAAGTTTACCAACTATTATTACATCAACACTTCACATAATAATCACCAGAAATAATAATCATGAGAAATAAGTTACAACAATTATCGATTGTTAAAGTTAAGCCACAACAGCAGTATTAACTGTACAACTCATTTAAAGGTAACCATATCATTGCTATATCTGGTAACACACACACATACACACACACATATAACATGTATGGCATCGTATTTGAAATTCATTTCAACATTTCTAGATCAGTTAATTAAAAAATATGGGTTCTAAATATCTACATTACATTTAGTTTCAAGGTTTCCATATTTTATATTGACTCTGTCTATGATATATATCATGAAACTGTCACTACAAATAAAAAACTATTATCATTTAGAAAATAAACTGTTACACTTGACATAACAATAAGAAAGGAATATATTCAATTTAAGTCAAAAAAGTAGCAATAAGTTTACTTGGAGCAACTATAGCCAGAATAAGTAGTGTTATAATAATAGTAAAGTCCTGTAATAAAATAATAGGAAGTCCTGTAATAAATAATAATAAGAAGAAGTATAATAATAATAATAATAATAAGAATAAGAATAATAAGAGCTAGAACGATAACCAATTGCAGGAATTAGAACGATAACGTATTCCAGAATTAGAACGATAACCAAGACTAGAACGATAACGGGTTTGTAGTAGTAACAATAAGGGCTGTAATAGCTACTTGCGCTATTATTATTTTTATTTTTTTGCTTCAGTAGTAGCTGCTAATGATGAGGCTATAATTTATAATAACGATTATTATCACCCAAAAAGACAATAGAAATAATATTGAGGATCAAAGCAACACGAGCTTTACGTTGAGCTCCTTCCACATCACCTCGCATTTCAGCATCACGAGCCTATATACATGTAGTTAATAATAATTATCATTATAAAAACTGATTGGTGATTTAACCAATACATAGTAATACAGGTTGATGTAAACAATCAAGGCCTTACTGTATTTATCATTCATATCATTTGTTAAAACTACACTACCACTTATAGCAAATATAATAGCTGGAATAGTACAAAACAGAGAGTACCATGTCCCAAGAAAGAAACAGAGGAATGTTAACACAATAGACAATGTCAAGTAGTGGTCGCCTGTAGGACGAAACCACAGTTGTTGAAACCACTGGCAGTTGGTTGTGATTGTACAACAACGACATTAGACTATTAGAAAAAAAATTGATAGTCAATAAAATTATTGTTCAACTCACAGACTGTTGCTGTGTGACGGGAACAGCTGTGGTATCTGTTGGATAGGGTTGCTGTTGTGAAACATAGTGAAATAAGGTGGAGGAGAATGTCCTAAAGGAAAGAATTTCAACTTGACTATTTTCCTTTTGTTTACTTTTGAATCCTTCTTGAGGTGGATATCCTTGCTGGGGGGGTACCCTTTCTCTAGGGGTATTGTTGTTGTGAGGGAGAGTATACTACGTGAGTAGGATAACCTGCTGAGGGGGGCGTACCCTTGCTGTAGTGGGTATTGTTGGTTGTTCAGGAGAGTATCCTTCCTGGCCTGGCTGAGGGGGATACCCCTGCTGTGGTGGGTATTGTTTTAGTTTTTTGGATTAGTCATCTGGTTATATGGTTTTGGGTAATACCCTTGCTATGTATATAATAACAATATATAAGAATACACTTATTCCTTTTGAATGTAACTAGAAGAATGTACGGCATTTTGGGTCAGGTATTTGTAAGTTAACAAATATGCAGCTACTAAATACATTTGTATTGTGATCTGTGAACATATAATTTCATTGTGATTGTGAGTGATACAAGTGAGTGATCTTGTGTACATGTAAGTTTACTGAGGTGGATAGGCTGCTCCTAGATAAATTTAAAAAAATAAAAATTCATATGTTAAGCAAACAACAGTTAAATGCACTGTAATTATAAATTAAAGTCATTAAGACAGCCTCACATGCACTAGAGAAAAAGTATTGTGACAGGAAATTGAAAGGTAAATAGCTCAGGGCCATTATTAAATAAAGTTAGGGTTAGTTCAGGTTCAAAAAGGAAGGACATTGTACCATCTTTAATGTATATTTGTGTTTGATTTCTAGCTTATCTTTAGAGGTCTTTCATCTTTAGTGTTTTATCTTTAATAAACATTCTTCCTTTTACTTAAAAATACTACTAATGATTTTCACTGTATTTATAGACCACTTGGCAGGGCACCTCCTAGAGTGAATTGTGTGAGTGCCAAACCACATCATTGACTTGTCATGTGACTTATTATTAAGTTAATTATTAATTAATTATTTCTAATTGAAGTCCCAATGTCTCTTGTAAGTAACTAACTGAATGTTAGAGGTATCTTTTACTCTTTAGAGGGACAGAGGGCAATTAGTATCAAACTGAAAGTGTGCTAATGACTGAATTACTCTGAGTAGTGAGATCTCTTGGTTGTGGGTGGCACTTGGTGCATATGCTCATGACTGGTGCAAAAAGCACCCACATGCACCCTTCTAATGATGCCCCTGCACCTTGGACAACTATTCATACAATAAAAGCATGCAAGAATATTATATACAAATATATTGATTCATTATCTATGGAAGTCTAGTTCATTTATTTTATTTTTAATAATTTTTCTTAAGTGGAACTGCTATATATGAATAGTTGCTAGTTTTTTCTAGCATGTCCTACATACACCAATTCAGGAAATCAATTTTGCACTGTCAACCAATTATAGTTATTGTTTGTCAATATAATATGAAGGGATACAAGGAAAAGGTACTAAAAATTCAATATTATCACCATCCAAATTAGATATAGATGATAACAGGCAGTTATAAACGCAAGATATACCAGAAAGTAGATCATTTACCTTCCATTGTATTCGCAGTTTTATATCGAGGCGATGACTGCTTCCAAATTTGCTTGTCCTTGTAAAGATAACTTACCGTTCGATTCTCTAACCTCTCAAGATGTTGCGCTTGCGCATTAGAAGTCCGCATCATAATAAGGCTTCTTGGCTACAAGGGACGTGATGTGATGGTCGGAGATATTGCTGTAACAAGTTTTAATTAATTAATTAAAATATTAAATTTTAACATTGATTCTTTTTATGGTGAAAATTGGAGAGATGAGTAGATATAACAATGACTAAACATTACAAAAGCTTGTTGCAGTTACAGTACTTTACTTTTATGATTAGGCCCAATGTGCATTATACACAATTAATGTCATCTGACAATTGTAGTAGTATACTAGATGTCACTAGTAGTATACTAGATGTCACTGTTTACATAAGAGTCCATGTAATGTCATCCTTCCTTGCAGGAGCCACTTCATTTATTTTAAGAATGCGCAGTGACTATTGTCCAGCAAGAGTCCATACTCAGGTAGTGTATTATGGTACTGAGCCCGACTTGTAAACCTCAACCACTACTAACTATACACAACTGAATATGACATCCTACAGGACAAACAGACACTACTTTAACGTGGATACACTGTATATTTTAAAGATAAAATTATCCAATTTTTTACTATATATTTTGTATCTCTAGAGCAGAAACGTTTTGACCCTAGCTGGATTTATTTCATGTTTACTTTATAACTACAAATATTTAATACCACAAAACCATAAATTGTTATTAATATTCAAAATCCTCAAAACCAACCACAATATGATATTTAAAACACATAGGGGCTTATTTGCTACGTAACCTCTAACACAACTCTGTACTTTTAGGAAACCCTACCTCTAAACCTTCTCTTTACATTTCTATAGAAAGTTGATATATTCATGAAAAATTATCAGATTTACAGTACTTTATAATTGGGCCAACTACATATGCACATTATGCATCATATCATCTTGATGTTACTCTGTTTACATAAGAGTCCATGTGAGATAATCCTTCCCTTTACTACTTTGTTATTACAATGGTGCACTTTAAACATTTCAGATATACTTTAATTATCATCATAGATTCCTCTTTCTGACCTTTAGTACTTATATCGATTATGTGATGTACTCAGTTATAGTTAATACATTTATTTGAGTATAAACACATCAACATTTAACATAGCACAAACTCAAAAGACTCCAAAGATTCAAAACAATAACAGAACATGAACAATTTATAAAGTACGTTGCATAGATCACTTAGGGGACGGGTAGTCTACACAGGATAATAATATTCATAAGTATATACAAACACAATAACAATATCAAATAATAATACAGTACACTTTCTTTTTTCGAGGAGGATAACCATGGCTGAGGTGCCTGAGTAGAATAGCCTTGCTGGGGGATGACAAACCACTTGCTGTGGTGGGAATTGTTGTTGTGGATTGGGAATCTGGTTTGTTGTGGTTGTGGGTAATACCCTTGCTATATGGATATATAATAACAATACACTATAAAGAATTTTGGGTCAGGTATGAGCAGGCTAATAAATATGAAGCTACTAAATTACACTTGCAACACCAGCGGATCCAGAGTGTAGAAATAGGGGGTGCACAAACCTAATAAATATTCATAGGTGTTTTTTATTCATAGCATACCCTTTAATTGTAAGGTGTGTTACTATCAAATACTTAAAGTGATAATTATATACAAGTTTGACTTGATAATTGACTATGAATATTATTATAGAATAAAAAGGGTATACCTGTGCACCCCAGGCAGCCCTTAGATCCGCCAGTGTGTATCATGACATGTATGCATATAGTTAATTTCATTGTGATTGTGTGTGATAAATTTATAGATCTTATGTGGTTTTACCTGAGATGGATAAGCCCCTCCTACATAAATGAAAAAATTAAAAATTTATATGTTAAGTAATCAATAGTTAAGTACCACTCTGATTACAAACTCATTAATATAGTCTCACACTAGAGAGAATTTAATAATACAGGAAATAATGAAAAGTAACTAGCTTGGCCAGTTATTAGATAAATTTAGAGTTAGTTCAGGTTAAAGGAAGGACATTATATATCATTAATGTATAATTATACTATATTGTGTCAGATTTCTTACATTTATAGAGTACTTGGACAAGCATTCATACAATTAAAAGAATGTATGATATTATATTATTGTGTTATACAAATAAGTTCTTATTACTTATTACTTATTACAAGTCGATTTTCATTTAGTTTTATTTAGTTTTGTTTTTAATAATCTTTTAAGGAGAACTGCTATGAATAGTGCTAGGTTTTTTTCTAGCTTGTTTCTAAACCAATTTCAGGAATCAATGTTTGGAATGTTGACTAAGCATAGTTAATGTAGTCAATATACGGAGGGATACAAGAAGGTCCAAAAAGAATTAAGCAGTATTAACAATGCAATTATATATATTATATATATATATCACAACAGCTATTGTAAATACAAAATATACTAGAAATTAGATAATTTACCTTCCATATTGTATTAGCAATTTTATATAGAGGCTTCAAAATTTGTTTGTTCTGAAGATTAGCGTTAACCTGTTACCACGGTAAGGCTTCCTGGACAATATTATCACGAGGGCTTGCACGTGCTGTGGTTGCCACACCTAATCTTGAGCGCGATAAATTTGAAAAAAAATTAAACATTAGATCACAATTAAAGGTCCTGTAGAATTATTGAAGTTATTGTGGATATATGTTTATTTTTTATCACAATTAAATGCAAATACAATGCTAAGCAATATAGTTTCATCAAATGTATGTATAATATTACAAAAGTTAGTTATAACTACCAATATTTTATTTGTTTTATCATAAAGTATCAAAATTTGTCAATACTTACAAATAAGACTATACTATATTAAATATTTTTATTAGCAATGAAATAATATGTATTATTGTTAAGTAGTCTATAATACATTGTAAGCAACCTACAAGAATTTTCTTTATCACAGCTAAATGTAATGTGTCATTAGATGTAAATTGTTTCATGTGAGTCCAACAGATGATGTGACACCCATTAATTATATGATATTGTTAATGGTGGACATGTAATAGTAAAAAAAGTACAATACATGTACAGGTTCTTAAGTTTATTGAGTTACTTTATAAGGATTAGATTTAATGTAATTGTGTGTAGACTTATGATAAGCAATTAATTATATTTATAATGATGACTGCTATTGCCCGAAAAAACAATAAAAACAAGAAAAGAAACAGAGGAAACGTCAACAATGTCAAGTAATGGTCACCTGACGACAAAGTACAGTTGTTGTAACCACTGGAATTGGTTGTGATTGTACCAATAGCTACATGGACAGCACAGATTGTTGCTGCATTATAGGAAAAGCCATGATAACTGGTGAAAAGGGCACTGTTAGGGAGGGGGATAATAACGGGGAGATCATCTGTTAAATGGAAAATATTAACTTGACTAATTTTTTAAACTTTTGTATCCTTACAGTATCCTTGCTAAGGGGTATACACTTGCTGTGGGTGGTATTGGTATTGTTCTCATTGTGGTGGATAAGCAATCTGCTCTTGTGGTGAGTAGTAATAACCTTGTTACATGTCTATAATAATAATGCATGCTCTCACTATTATAATCTAACTAGCAGAATTGAAGGCAATTTGGGAGGTGTATAAACAAGCTAATAAAATGTGGCTACTATTATTCTTTTCTACTTATCTATAATTACACATATGTGCAAGAATACATATAATGACTAACCTATCACTTCATTATAATAGTGTAATCAAAAGAAGGCAACATATTTGTTATATAGCTGTTAAGAGAAAACCAGCAGGTGGTCTACTCTTTCTGTGTTACTATAGCAGATATATAATTCATAAGGAAATACACTACATTGAGTATACAGATTAATGAGCTATTGTTAATGAGATATTATATATTATGTAAAATCTCATGACTCTGATAATCAACTACTTATTTGTCATTAGTATAATAGTAAAACCACTAGCAATGAATTTAAGGAGTATAAAGCAATGTGGTATTCATCATATACGTACTTTACATACCATCAAGCTCTAATGGTCTCACAGAATGTGCAGTTCAGAAATTTAAGTCATCCTAAAAACTAGAAGGCAATGTCAAGACTCGTTTATTCACATTTTTAGTTTGTTTTTTATCGTGTAACACCTCATTCTACTACTGAACTGTCACCAAAATTACATGCAGAAGTCCTGTAGAATTATAAATGTATTATTTTTAACCCTTTCACTGGCAATTATTTTACCTCTGTACAGGAGATATGATCATTAAATGGTGTCTAGCTGAACATACACATGGAAAAAGTCCTTAGGCAGGATACATGATCATCACCATGGTAACCGTGTAACCACGCCCCTCGATAATTTACAATAATTTAATTTTTTCTATTACAAAAAATTGATTTTTATTTAGTTTTTACAACATAAGTATCAATAGTAGTTAGAGAAATATCCTACTGCAGTATTGTTAATATAGGTGGTACTTTTTGAAGCTATCTCGTTCCTTATGAATACCACTAGAATAAAACACAACAATACTGTATCATTATCCCTGTATTATTGATTAAGTATAGGTCAAATGTTCTTACATTTTGGGTATCAAGGATGTTTCCAACTAAACTGTAGATTTACTGATGCAGGGTAGGGCACAATAGCTAGCACCTATCATGGCAATGAAAGGTGACATATCCTTGGCTAATCTAGCTATGTTAAATTTGACAGTAAAGTTAATTATATGTCATATTTTTGTCATATTTCCTTAAATCATTGAAACAATATTGCATGAAACCATCACTGTTATATATGATAAAATATACATTTCTATAATAAATGTGTTTATAAGCAAGTTTAAGACCCATCTGGAATATCATCTGATCAATTTCGAGATGAGAAAGGCCCTCTGACTCTCTTCAGAAGTTGCCTCTTAGCTTGTGATGATCGACATTCTTCTCGGTTCTTATCTATTATTTTCAGTAACTTCTCATACTCTGTAGATCTCCAAGAAAGAGGTCTCACTACCAAGATATCCTCATCATTTTCTTTGTCACTTTCTTCACTGGACATAGTGTCAATTTTAAGTGCCTCAAGCCAACGGTCACAATGTGATTCATCACTGAACTTGACTTTTTGCAATATAGCTCGTCTCTCCTCCAGTTTTATGTATAAAATAACACAAAGAGTTTTTAGTGGATTTATAATACTTAAAGGATATACATGGAGTACTGAAAGAATTTACACTTAGCCTACACAAACACAAATAAATTTAAACAATTATATATGTAAGCATAACTATAATAGTCAATATTTATGTAATACAACACTCAACAAAGTCTGTACTTTCTACTGAAAAAATTTTAACAAAATGTCTAACAATAATACTAAACTGGATAAGTCGTACCGTCAGTGGAAACTTGTGAAGGTAAGGGTGTTAACGTTGGTGTAGTAGATGATAGGTAAGACTTTAGAACTGGCGCTGTTGATTTTTTATGTCCTTTTGATTTATAACTACTGCTAGGTTGCTTATTTCTTAATATATTGCGATTGATAGGTGGTATTTTCTCCAGACATTGGATACGCCGTCTCTTTCTTCTGGCATTTGTCCGTACATTTTCTAAGTCTTCCTCAGAGCTGGAGCTACAAACTAGTTTGTAAAGTGTACGTTTAACCGTTCCATTTCAGGTTCAAAAAAGAAGACATGTCAATATCAGAACGCAGACTCATTAAAACTTCAGCTGTCTTCACAGTTCATACTTCACAGTTCACACTTACTATCGAAGCATTGCTCAACGTTTGTGGGTGGAGCAAGTAGGCGTTACTTTCAATGCGTGAAAATAAGTTCTCCGTCCAGACAAAGTTTTCTTCTCCTTCATGTACTATGTGCTGCCCTCATTGTAAGAAGGATGTCACTATCAAAACGTACAGAAAGCACAGGAGACTTTACTTTTGTGATGATAGTTGATTGTGAGTGTAGAGAATCATAAGGAAACACAAGGAATTGATTCCATTATGAAAGGTGAATTCTAATATTATCTTTTGCAAGAAAATTTTGTTTTTAACAGAGGAGCATTGGGAGAATATTGAAGATTATGACAGTGACATTGAACAAGAGATCAAACAATGCTCCTTCACAACAAACACCACTGAGCATAATTCAAATGAACTTGTTACTGAGTTGCTGCTTTAGCTACTTGGATTGTATTGTTTCTTCTTAGGCTTCAAGGAAAACATTACATTCCTGAGAATGCCATTGATGAATTGATTAAGTTTATGTCGAAAGTATTCACAATTATGGCAAAGTATTCAACATTCAACTCACATTTTAACAAGTTTCCAACTTCATTATATATGGCTAAAAAAATAAACTGTTCACCAATACAAGTCGAATGTTTATCTTATTTGTTTGTCCAGAATGTCTTACTGTCCATGAAACATGTCTCATGTTCACTTTCACAAGGGAACTGCAGGTGCTTAAACGATCAATTTCCTAACCATCCTATAAAGAGATTTCGTCAACCATGTGGTTCTGCTTTGTTGAAGTCTGTTTGTTTTTCATCTGGCAAGTGTATTTACTACCCATTAAAAGTTTCCTGCTATTACCCTTTGAAAATGTATAACAGCAAATGCTTCTTACGTCCTGGTTTTATCGACTTATGTAGACAGGGATTAATTCTTCAAGACAGTACAAACTTAAAACATGTGTATGATGGAGAAATTTGGAAAACTCATATGAGCATCAGAGAAACGATCTTTGGACCATTTCCTACTCCTTGTATAACCAATTAGAATGCAACAGTAGCTTTCGTCTGTAAAAGATACATCACTTTGGTTCTGTTTCTTTCAGTGTTGGAGATGAGGTTTCAAACTTACCAATAGCTGTTTGTTCGTGGTATCTCCCCCATCAACAATTTGGTAGGATAGGTAAGCCTGTGCAGATCTGGTGTGCTGACAAATTTGAACATCCAAGTTATTATTGTTTGTTCCTATTCACTTAATAAAGCAGTGTTGTTCATATTCAAAGATCTGTATCAATGACGAATGGTTGCTACAACTTATACCTCTTATAGAGTGAAGAAATCTTTGTTCTCTTAAATAATAATGTATTTTTCACACTTGTGCTCAGACAAAATTTTCATGTATTATTACTATAGCACAACTTAGCATTAATTAATGTAATAAATTAAATTCAATAATATTCATACCTCATGATCTATATATTAACCAATGTGATCTATCTATCCATTATCCTACAGCTACTAATAGGTGACAGATTTGACACATTATAGGTGACAAATTATTTCTGATATCATTAGTTGACCAAAAATATGACATATACTGCATCAAGGATAGGTACAGTAAAACTTCAGGATACCTCAAGCTTAACTATCCTGTTCATTTCCAATAAGCCAAATTTTCAGGATAGTTGGCTTTTTGTCTAGTGTACAAAGGTGAACCTGACAATAACTACAAATATAGTTGGTTACATGCTTATATTCCTTTGTTGTTTGGGACCTTTTGTGATCTGTTTGAACTGTCCAGCTTGTCAATCGACTACTTTTCATCACTGCTACATTCATTCTTTCGGGTTCATCCGCGTTCGCCTACTAACTCATTCTTTCTAGCAAGAGTAGTAGAGTTTCTGTTCTCAATACGACAGATCTTCTTGGAGTCTGGTCTCATAATCTGTTGGCAGATACGCAGTCTGTCGCAAGGTTTGACTGATAGTTTTTGAAACTGATTGAAAGTACAAAGGATCACAACAGAAAAGAACTAAACATAAATATAGTTCAAGAGAGAACAACAAAAACGGCCAAAGGTCAAAACTTAAAGCTCATTAACACTAACTTAATTAATAAAACAATAATCAACACATACAGATCCACTTATTACACAACTGCCAAATTACATACATATAGAGTTATCAACAACAATGACATCCTACAGGAAACTATCTTAACGTAAATACACTGCGTATGTTTAGGCTAATATAATCCATTTTTTTAGTATATACTATATAGCTGTTGATAAGAAAGGTTTTTGGCCTGCATTCATTCATGGTGGCTTTATAACCATGATTTTTAATACCTCAAACCATAAATTGTTATCAATGATATTCGTAATCCTCAAAAGCATTTAATAACAATAATATGATTTTCGAAACACAAAAGGGCTTATTTGCCATGTAACCTCTAACACAACTTTATACTATTAGGAAATCCCACCTCTAAACCTTATTTTATGAAGTGTTGGCCTGAAAATTGATATGCTCATTAAAATTTACAATTTACATATTCACATTATACATGAATCATCTTGATTTATGACAACAGTAGTTGTACACTAGATGTCACTGTGTTTATAAAATAGTCCATTATCTTTTGTATAATGTCTGGAAACATGCACACATACACAGATAACATGTATAGCAAACAGTATCTTAGTCGAAATTCATTTCATCATTGCCAGATCAGTTACTTAAGAAATATGGGTTCTATATATATAGTATATACATATACATATATATACATTTAGTTTCAAAATTTTCTTATGATATATTGATCTGTTTATTAATATCTATAATGAACTGTCACAACAAATAAAATAAATGTTTTACACTTGACAACAACTGTAATAAAGGAATACTTCCAATTTTAAGTCAAAAAAGTAATAATAAAGTTTATTTCGAGCAACCATAACTAGAAATAGTACTTGTGTAATAATAATAAGTTGTCAAATAATAATAATAATAAGAAGTAGTATAATAATAATAATAACTGTAATAATAACCATAATAGGAACTATACTGATAACGAATTCCAGAATTAGAACGATAACGAATTTCAGAATTAGAACGATAACCAACTCTGGCACGATAACTGGTATAGTAGTAACAGTAAGGAATGTAAGGGCTAGGTGTATTATAAGCATTGCTTGCAGTAGTAGCTGCATTATAACAACTACTTGCAGCAGTAGTAGCTGCATTATAACAACTACTTGCAGTAGTAGCTACAATAGAAACACTACTTGTAGTAGTACCTGCATTATAACCACTACTTGCAGCAGTACCTGCATTATAACAACTACTTACAGCAATACCTGCATTATAACCACTACTTGCAGCAGTACCTCATTATAACCACTACTTGCAGTTACAGCTGCTACTGATGAAGCTACTATTATAATGACGAATAGTATCACCCAAAAGACAATAGAAATAATGTTAAGGATCAAAGCAACACGAGCTTTACGGTGAGCTCCTTCCACATCACCTTGTATTTCAGCATTACGAGCCTATATACATGTAATTAATAATAATGATCATTGTAAAAATTGATTGGTTGATTTAACCAATACATGGTAATACAGGTTAATTGTAATTAATTAAATAAAAATGAACATTGTACGTTTTCACTGCTATCAGATGACTGTTTATCTAAACAATGCATTCCATACTACATACATCACATCAATCAAATCTTTTTATTAAAACTACACTCACACTTATGGCAAGTATAATAGCTGGAATAGTACAAAACAAAGAGTACCATGTCCCAAGGAAGAAACAAGAGAGGAATGTCAACACAATAGACAATGTCAAGTAGTGTTCGCCTATAGGGCGAACAACTGTTGTTGCAAACCAATGGTTGTGATTGTTCAACAACTACATCAGACTTTAGAATAAAACTTGTAGTTAATGAAACTTATTGTTCAACTTACAGACTGTTGCTCTGTGATAGGATCAGTTATTGTATCAGTTGAATAGGGCTGCTGTTGCGAGAACAGATAAAGTGGAGGAGCACCTGTTAAAAGAAATAATTTCAAGTTGACTAATTTCCTTTCTTTACTTTTATATCTTTCTTGAGGAAGATATCCTTGCTGATGAGGGTATCCTTCCTGAGTAGGATAGCCTTGCTGGGGAGATACCTTGCTGTGGTGGGTATTGTTGTTGTGAATTTGGAATCTGGTTTTGTGGTTGTGGGTAATACCCTTGCTATATGTATATAATAACAATAGACTTATTGTTATTATTATGTAACTAGCAGAATGTGAAGCATTTAGGTTTGGGTATGAGCAGGCTAACAAACATACAGCTACTAAATTCACTTGTATCATGATTATAAGTGATAAATTGATAGATCTATGTAGTTTTACCTCAGGTGGATAATAGGCCGCACCTACATAAATGAAAAAATTAACAATTCATATGTTAATTATAATCAATAGTTAAGTCCACTCTGATTACAAAGTCATTAAGATATACTCACACTAGAGAAAATTTATACAACAAGAAATAATGAAAGGTAACTAGCTCAGCCAGTTATTAGATAAATTTAGGGTTAGTTCAGGTTCAAAAAAAGGACATTGCATACATTATTAATATATATTTGTGTTGGATTTGTAGCTTATCTTAGGAGCTCTTCATATTTAAGTGATTTATCTTTAATAATTCATTCTTCCTTTTACTTTAAAAAAAACTTTTAAACATTTTTTCCATGTTTATAGACCATTTCAAAAACATTCATACAATCAAAAGAATGTAAGATATTTTATTGTATTATACAAATACCGTTTTTATTAATTATGGGAAGTCTAGTTTTATTTAGTTTCACATAGTTTAGTTTTATATTTTCTAAGTGGAAGTGGTATTGAATAGTGCAAGTCTTTTTTTCTAGCTAGTTTCTACAGGAGTCAATCAACCAGTATCAACATACAAACACAAAGGCAAATATACTAGAAGTAGACAATATCTGCTAAGTGTATTCAATGTTATCAATACCGAGGAGAGATACAAGGAGATCGAAAGGTACTAAAAAATTCAATATTATCACCAGTATCAACATACAACTACAAAGGCAAAAATATACTAGAAAGTAGATAATTTACCTTCCATATCGTATTTGCAATTTTACAAAGAGGCAAATTACTGCTTCCAAATGTATTTGTTCTGGGAAAGATGACTACCTTTCGATTCCCTAGCCTCTTGGAATGCTGCGCTTGCGCATTAGAAATCCGTACTATAAGGCTTCCTTAACTTTGCCCTCCTTTGTCATTACAATAGTGAACCTTAGATATTTCAGAGGAGTAAGATAAGCCTAAATTAATAATATGATAAAGTAATATGAATCAATGAAAGTTAATTTCTTAATAAATACTATAGAAATACTTCAATAAGAAACGAAAGAATAATTTATATTGGAAAATTGTGTTATAGAAACATTAACAAGTAGGTCATAAAATTCCTAACATGATCAGCCATCACTGCCTAACAAATTCTTTTATATTAAAACAATTGAAATATTACAAATTTAACAGTTAAAATCATGAAGTATTTACATGCATTATATTTATTTTGTAAGTTTTTGTATCTTGTATTGATTCTGTTTATTTGATATCTATTTGAACTATCATTACAAAATCAATCTACTTTTATTATAAAAAAATGAATGTATAAAGTTTACACAACAATATGAAAGAAATGCATCCATTTTAAGCCACAAAATGTAGTACATAACGTAATGAATTTGGAGCAACTATAGTCAGAAAAGTAGTTGTATAAAAATAAGTAGTCATGTAACAATAGCAATAATAATAAGTAGAATAATAATAATAAATGTAAGAATAACTATAATAACTATAATATTAACAAATTCCAGAATTAGAATGATTGATAACCAAGCCTGTAACAATAACGGGTATAGTAGTAGCAGTAAAGGCTGTAATATATAGGTGCAGTATAACCAGTAGTAGATGCTACTGATGAGGCTATTATTATAATGATGATTACTATTACCCAAAAGACAATAGAAATAAACGTTGAGATTAAAACACCCCATGCAAGCTTTACGTGAGCTCCAACCACATCACCTTGCATTACAGTATTCACAAGCCAAGATACAATATATTAATAATGATTATCAATTTAAAAAACAAGTTGTTGATTAAACAAACATACAATAATACAGTTTACATTTAATTACTTGAATCAGTGTGACATCATAATTTTTATTACTACGGATTGACTGTTGATTTAAACAATAATTCCTTACTATATACATCACTCAAATCATTTGTTAAAACTACACTCACACTTATGGCAAATTATAGCTAGAGTAGTACAAAAAGAGAGACTCAAGTCCCAAGGAAAAAACAGAGTAATGTCAACACAATGGGACAATGTCCAAGTAGTGGTTGCCTGTAGAATGAACCATAGATCTTCAAACCACTGGAGTTGGTTGTGACTGTACAACAACTACATTAGACTATAAGAAAAAAATTAATAAGATTAAAAATTATCGTTTAACCCACAGACTGTTGCTGTGTGGCAGGAATACCTGTGGTCTTTGATTTGTAGGGCTGCTGTTGGTGAAGTTGATAATAAGGTGAGGGATTATTAAGGGGAGGATTTCAAGTTAACTAATTTCCTTTTTTTCCTTTTGTATCCTTCCTACTCTTGCTGAGGGAGATATTCTTGTTGCGAGGGATACTTTGTTGCTGTGATAAATAATTGTCTGGTGTTGTTGTGGTGGTTAATATTCTTGATACATACATAAATAAATACAATAATAATAATAATAATATAATAATAATAATAATAATAATAATATAATGGACTAAATATTGACCCAAAATGTCTTATATCCTCTAATTATATTATAATAAATTATTATAACATAATTACAGGAATATAAAACATTATGGGTTAAACTAATCAAACTAATAAATAAGCAGGTATTATATATGCATGTATCTTGATCTGCACACATATAATCTTGTTGTTATTGTGAGTAAAAAATGAAGTGATCATGTGTAGATTTAGCTGATGTAGTAGATTGGTTGTTCCTACATAAATAGAAAATTAACAATTCAAATGTTAAGTAAGGAATACTTAATAATTGCAGTAGAACGAATCTTACAGTGTTTACATAAGGGAGAGTCCATATATACACAATTACAAGTGTTATTACAATGGCAAACTTCAGACAATTTCAAGTGTAATTATAGGTGAATTTTGAAAAGTTCCATCTACAAAAATAGTTTCTTACAAGAGGAATGTTTCCCAGTTAAAGCCACCAAAAAGTAGCCTACTAGTATTAATTTGTAACAATGATAGCCAGAATAGTTAGAATGGTAATAATAACTGTAGTAGTTATAATAATAGTGGAATGATAATGGAATAGTAGTAGCATAATAATTATAATATCTGCCAAACAATAACTGTCACTCCCAGTTGCAGATGTTAAAGTTGTTGCTATGAATGGTGATTATGTTTGCTATCACCCCCCACACAATTGAACATCATATTTAGGATCAACAGACAATGTCAACAATGGTCACCTGAAGACAATGAACCACAGTCATTGCATTCATTAATGCTAATGTGTCTGTGATTATACAACAAGTACATAGTCTATAAGAACAAAACTTAAAATTGTTATAGCCATTTAAAATTTTTCAACTCTCAGCTATTGTTGTGAGGCTGGAAACAACCTTTGTATCTGTTGGCTGTTGGAGAGGTGAATACAGCTACTACCTTTATTCTACACATTCCACATGTATACCAATAATAAAGGTAACATTTCCACATAAAGAAATAACTCTATATATTATTACAATATAATTTACTATTACAATAGAGAACTATAGCAGACAACCCAAAGTATGTTTAGGAGTGAATTGTAGTAACCTAAGTCTTACACATTTGCAACTTAGTAATAGCCATGCACTATCAACATCATTACAATAAACTATCATACTACCCGAAATCTCTTCCCAAACTTGTTTATTTTTTCATTTGTAATGATTCCTTTTATAGTAATGTAATATACGTGAGTGAAAAACAATGCCCCTGTCCAGTACTCAAAACTCCTTTTATATTAAAAATAATTATCACAAATTCAATTGTCCATAACAACATACTAACTGTACAACTCATTTAACATATATAAACACGTAACAAGTAGGGCCAGACAGTATTCTAGTTTGTAATTCATTTCAACATTGCCAGATCATTTAATTAAGAAAGTATGGGCTCTAAATATCTACATTACATTTAGTTTTAAGATTTCCATATTTATATTGAGTCTGTTTATTGATATCTATCATCACTACAAAATAAAACTATTTTCATTTTAGAAAAAAAAGGTAACACTTGACATAACAGTAAGAAAGGAATACCATCCAAATTAAGTCCAAAAATAGCAACAAGTTTATTTGGAGCAACTATAACCAGAATACTACCTGAATAATAAGAATAGGCTGTGTAATAATAATAATAGGAAGTGAGTAATAATAATAAAGAATAAGAATAATAATAATAATAATAATAATAATAAGTAGAGTATTAATAATAATGACCATAACTATAACCATTGCAGAATTAGAGCGATAACGTATTCCAGAATTAGAACGATAAACCAAGTCTATGGAACGATAACGGGACGTGGGTAGTAGAAACAGTAAGGGCTGTAATGGCTACCTCCAGTAGTAGCTACTACTGATGAGACTATAATTATAATGATGATTAGTATCACCCAAAAAGATAATAGAAATAATATTGAGGATCAAAGCAACACGAGCTTTACGTTGAGCTCCTTCCACATCACCTCGCATTCAGCATCACGAGCCTATATACCATGTAGTTAATAATAATTATCATTGTAAACATTTTTTGGTTAATTTATACTATGCAAGGTAATACAGGTTTTAAATTAATTTAATGAAACTAAAGATCATACTCTTTTGCTACAATCTCATGAGTGTTCATGTAAGCAATACATTCCATACTACATACATCAATCAAATCATTTGTTAAAACTACACTCACACTTATAGCAAATATAATAGCTGGAATAGTACAAAACAGAGAGTACCATGTCCCAAGGAAGAAACAGAGGAATGTTAATACAATAGACAATGTCAAGTAGTGGTCGCCTGTAGGACGAACCACAGTTGTTGAAACTACTGGAGTTGGTTGTGATTGTACAACAACTACATTAGACTATTAGAATAAAAATTTATAGTCAATAAAAATTATTATTGTTAAACTCACACTTTGTTTGCTGTGTAACAGGAACAGCTGCGATATCTGTTGGATAAGGTTGCTGTTGCAAAAGCAGATAATAATAAGGTGGAGGAGCATCTGTTAAATAAAAAAATTTCAAGTTAACTAAGTTACTTTTTGTTTACTTTTTATATGCTTCTGAGGAGGGTATCTTGTTGTGGAGGGTATACTTCCTGAGTAGGATGGCCTTGATGGGTGGAGACCCTTGCTGTGGTGGGTATATTGTTAGTGTGGATAAGGAATCTGTTTTTTGTTTTGTGGGTAATATCCTTTGTTATATGTATATAATAACAATATGCTTATTATGTAACTAGTAGAATGTAAGGCATTTTGGGTCAGGTATGAGCAGGCTAACAAATATGCAGCTGCTAAATACACTTGTATAAATGATCTGCATGCATAATAACTATTAATTTCGTTACACTTGCATGTGTGTGATAATTGATAGATCTTGCATATTTTACCTGAGGTTGATTGACCACTCCTACATAAATGAAAAAATTAACAATCTATATGTTAAATAATCAATAGTTAAGGACTCTCTGATTACAAAGCCATTAAAATAACTATATATAGTATCGTTTATTGTTGCCTCATACTAGAGAGAACTTATACAACAGGAAGTAATGAAAGGTTGACTATCTCAGCCAGACATTAGATAAATTTAAGATTGTTTCAGGAAGGACATTATATACATCATTAATGTATATTTTTGTAAGATTTCTAGCTTATCTTTAGAGTTCTTCATCTTTAAGTCTTTTATCTTTAATAATTATTCTTCCTTTTACTACTTCAAAAATATTTCTAACCATTTTTGCTAAATTTATAGACCACTAGGACAAACATTCATCACAATCAAAAGCATGTAAGATTATATTATTGTGCTACACAAATAACATTTTTTATTACTTATGTTTTAGTAATATTTAAGTGGAACTGCATTAAATAATTTAAGTCATTTTTTAATACCTTGCTTCTAAAACAATTCAGGAGTCAATGTTTGCAATGTCGACTAAGTATAATTGTTATTGCAAAATATACGGAGGGATACAAGGAGTAGTTACTATAAAACTCAATATTACCACCATTTTCACTATGCAAATATTATATATCTAACCGGGCAGTTGTAACGCAAAATATACTAAAAGTAGATAATTTACCTTCCATATTGTGTTCACAACTTTATATAGGGGCGAGTGACTGCTTCCAAATTTTGTTTGTTATGATTACCGTTCGATTCTCTAACCTCTTGGAAATGTTGCGCTTGCGCATTAGAAATCCGTACCATGGTAAGGCTTCCTCGGACAAGATAAGGGCTTGCACGTGTCTTGCATAGTGTGGATGTAATCTTGAGCATTATTTAGATAAATTTGCAAAATTCTAAGCTAACATAAGATCACATTTAAAAATGTAAAATCCAAATGTCTTGTAGAATTATTATGTTTATAGTGGATATATATATATATATGGTGTGACCTGATTACCACTTCTGTAAAAAACATTTGTGATCCTGATTGTTTTGAACAAACTACTGTTAAAACATCTCAAACATCTCAGTTTTGTATACATACAGTTGTTATACATGCATACCTATTCTATATGTATACAAATCTGTTTTTGATAATGTTTTACAGTGTTTTTTTTTCACACAAATCTTGTGACAGAAGTGGTCCCTTTAAGCAAATCAGTCATCAAATATAGGTGCGTGTGTGTGTGTGTGTGGGTGTGTGTGTGTGTGTGTGGTGTTGTGTGGTGTGTGTTGTGTGTGTGTTGTGTGTGTGTGTGAGTGTGTGACGTGTGTGTGTGTGTGTTGTGTGTGTGTGTGTGTGTGCGTGTGTTGGTGTGCGTGCGTGGTGTGTATGTATGCGCATAAATAATTATACTTTCTTTTTATCAGTACCAATACAAATACAAATACATCGCTAAGAACTATAGTTTTAATCACAAATGTCTATGTCTTAATATTAAAAAGGTTAATTAAACTGTACAAAGTATTTTTATGATAAGGACCATTTCAAACTTTCCTGGACAACACAATAATAAAACTCAATCAACAAAACCCAAGTTATATATACAATACAACGACCATCAAAAATACATCTAAGGAGTCCATAGCCTAACACTTTTAAGAGGTAGAGGGATTTATAGTATTTATAACTTTGTGGAATCCAATGACTGATAATTCCCCCCTTTGTCAAATGTATCCTTTATGATTATAAAACTTCATTGACTTGACTCCTCAAGTCATTGAAATTTGACCAAATTGTTTAATTGAACTATCAAAGTTCTTGCTCTACTCCTGAAAATAATCTTACAGAATTTTTTCTGTTTATTGTTGGGCTTAATGAATCATCTGACACTGACAGATCAGTACTAACTGTTGCTAATGGCAAAGATATAATTTAAAACAACATTATAGCTTATAAGTGTAAAACTTTAAGATTTATGGTCTGTATTTGTGTGTAATGTAATGAACTCCTCTCGTTTTAGAACTCTATCTTCTCCTGGTACACTTCACCAACCGTTGATGAGTAACTTTACTTACATCTTGGTCTCTATTATGGATTCCCCCCCCCCCCCCCATTGTGGTAATACTACAACGTTCTCCATTATTATACTACTACTGGATTACTACTATAATTATCACTCATAATAAAACACATTAATATTTTGTTGTGATAGACAACTACTAGATCAATGTCATACTCTGGAAATAGTGGTTACAGTTAAACACTGATGTGGGTTCTACAACTATAGAAAATATTTCATAGCAGGGTTTTCCTATAAGTACTTAACACCATTGTATATTATTCCATTATCTTATAATTATTATACCATAGCCTTGCACCAGTGGAAGGATAAACAATTAGAATTGAGATATATCAAAGACAAAATGGCAATATAAAGACAGAAATAACATTTACAGCATGTAATAGATAAATGTACTCTTATAAGTTGTACCACTGAATTCTCTAGAAACCTAAATGTTTGTTCATATCAAGTACTGAAGCTAGTTATTCTGTAAAGGAACAGAACAATAATTAATACAACATGGAGGAACGTTACAACTTCTACCCCTGGCATTAACCCCCTATTAAGATATTAGAAAAACACGTTTAGTCAACTTTGTTTTAACTAACTAAATTGTTAGAATGTGCAAACTTTTGGATGTGGCAGACCAAGAAAAATTTTGTAAGAATATTTTCATTAATCCTATAAATTCCTTGAATATAAATATGTTTGATATGTTGTGCAATTGTTTATGAGATATTTTATATTGACCTTTGTTGGCTCTTTTACAATTTATATTACAATTATACAGGTGTTCCTCGCTATTGACGTTGTAAGATATAGAACCTGTACTCTTTAAATGACTCCATAGATATTCTTTTCATTAACATACCACACCTTAATACATAGACAATGTATTTTCTTCTAGCCAAATTTGGCAGATAAATATTGTATCGATATTTCCTATAAAATATTTCTGATTTCCATGGAACGTCTTCCTAAAAGTACATATAATTTATTATTATAATATAATTAATTAATAATGTGTTACACGAGTATCAAATGTAACAATTTATGTTTAATAATTAAATAGAATATATATAAATATTATTTTTTTTGTTGGGGGTGTTTATATCAATAGATAATTACAGATTTATTTTCAATGAATAGAACCAAGAGCGTTTGCAGAGATTTAGTTTAATTTGGGGAAATCCTGCTGTATTGAGGATTGGAGTAAAGATATCAAGGTAGAGAACCAATACTGCAAGGTTGCATAGTGAGAGAATGAAAGTAATAATAATATATTCCGAAACTGACTGCCATTTTATTAATTACTTTTAACGGTAATGATGAAAGTTTTTTATTAATAGGAGGGAAACATTATATTTAGTTTTTAAGTTTTCTTATCTTGTCTGGAATTCGGTTTTTATTTGATTCTATCTTAAACTATCATTACAATCAACTACTATTTATTTAAAAAAAGAATGTATAAGTTTGACACAACAATGGAAAAATGTGTCCATTTTAACCCAAAAAGTAGCAATAATTTATTGGCACTATAGTCATAAAAGTCCCTGTGTATACTAAGATTTTGGTGTATAATCATACTCAATAGAAGAATAACGAATGCTAACTCGTAATTATAACTTAAATAGGAATAATAACGAAACGAATTCCATTTGTGTAACTATAACCAAATTCGGACGTAACGGGTAAGTAGTAACATTTTACTTCCGGTAGTAGCTTCTACTGATAGGCAATAATTATAAATACAGAATTATTATTCACCCAAATACACAGAACAATGTTTGAGCGATCAAAGCACACGAGCTGTTAAACGTGGAGCTCCCTCTCCAAATCCACCTCGTATTTCTCATCCCGAGGCTAATAATACCGTAGTTCATAATAATTACAATATAACCATTGATTGGTTATTTAATATACCCTAGAATACAGATTACATTTAATTAATAAATGAAAGTAAATCCTTATATATTTTTTTTATTAACCATCAATCTGACAACGATCCGGGTAGTTCAAGTAACTATATTTACTTACTCCGGCGTAGTAGCTGCCTATTGATGCATGCTATAATTAAAACCTAACGATTATTCTCACCACACTGCACAGACAAATAAAACATATGTTGCGGATCAGTAGCAACCGAGCTTTTAATAACCATGTTGAGCTCTCGACGTTGGAGCTCTGCTTCCAAATCACCTCGAATTCCGCTCACAGCCCCTATATCACATGTAGTTATAATATTGGTCAATTGTAGGACGAACCCAGTTGGTTTGAAACCACTGGAGTTTAATTGTAATCATGTCCAACAACTACATACAGATTATCAGAAGTAATTATTTAAAGACAGTCAATATTAAAAATTTTTTTTATATTACTTCACCAGATGTTGACGTATGGATTGAAACCGCTATATTATCTAACTATCTATAAGGGATTCCATCATTTGTTTAAAAAAAAAAAAAACCCACTTAATAGCAAATAATAGCTGGAATATGAACAAAAAAAAGAGAGTAACATGTCCCAAGAAGAAACGAGAATCTCAACACAATCGACAATGTCAAGTAGTGGTCTACTGTAGGCCAAACCAGCAGTTGTTGAAAAAAAGGAACAAACCACTGAGTTGGTTTGTGACTGACAACAACTCATTCGACTAATAGAACAGAATTAATAATATTAAGAAATTATCATTTACTCACCAACTGTTGCTGTGTTGCAGGACAAGTGTTGTATCTGTGATAGGGTTTTGTTTGGGGAACCAGATAATAGGTTGGAGGACATCTGTTTAAAAGTAGATAATTTCAAGTTTTAATAATTTCCTTTTTTGTTACTTTTGTATCCTATCCTCTTACGGAGGATATCCTTTGCATTGCGGGTATTGTTTGCTATAATACTTTTATATTCAATACATTTATTATTGTTATGTAACTCGTAGAATGCTGGAGATAATTGTTGTGTGTGGATACGAATCTCGTATTTTGTGGTTGTCGGTTTAAATTACCCTTGCTGTAACATGTAATAACCAATACACTTATTATTATTAATTAACTAGTAGAATGTAACAGCATGTTTGTGTGAGGTATTAGCAGGCTAAATACCAAATATGTACCAACGTACTAAAATACAATAATTACTTTCTTTTGGTGACTATGAGTGATAAAATTTGAATGACCTTGCTAAATAGCTTACCTGAGGTAGATAGTCTTAGGCCACTCCTACATAATGAAAATAATTAACAATTCCTATTTTTGAGTAATAATTGTAACGTACCACACTCGGATTACAAAGTTAAAAATATTTAGGTGTATCTAAACATACACATCATTAAATTAAGTAAACATTATTATCAATTGTTTGATATAACAACAGGAACATATTAAAAGTGATAAACTCAGCCAAGCATATTAGATAATTCACTTTTAGTTCAAGGTTCAACAGCATGTATATAAATTTATGTATATACGTGTTAATATGATGAACCCTTATTGTATCCCGTAAGCTTAAGTCGGCTTCTGTATTATTTTATTTTACAAACGTTTTAAGTGGAGTCTGCTATTGATAGGGTAAGTCACTACTTTTCATAGCTATATGTATTTCCTCACTGATTTCAGGAGTCAACATCAGGCCTAGCTTATTTCCTCCTGTCCCTGTATATCAGGAGTCCAAATCAAGGCACTGCAAATTGGATTAAGGATACAAGAAGGTACTAAAAAACACTTTCAAAATTACTACTAGTATCACGCCCATGTCGTTATATAATTAGGTATCATAAGAGGTAGTTGTAACAACAATTTAGACTATAAATTCGAATAATTTACGCCTGTCCACCAACTGAGTTTTCACCATTTGTATCTAAGAGTCGAATTAATTATTTTCCAAATTTTGCTTGTCCTTAGAACGATGTTTTAAACGTTCTCTACAATCTTGGAATGTTGCGATTTGTTTCTGACCCTTATTTTTGCGTATTAGCAAATTGGGCGAAGAATGCGTCGCAATTAACCATTAGGGCATTAAGCATCAAATCAGAAAACCCCGGATTTAACGGACTGTGTTATTATTATCATGAATAATTAACGATAATGTAACAATTATTTAGGCAAGAACAAATGAATTAAATTATAGTTTAGGCCAAACGTATTATAAACAAACACCAATTTGCATATGAAAGTTATTCTTTCTTCTTCCTCATTATCTACTTCAGACATTCACACATGGAACTTTCATGCATAACAAATGTCACATAGTTCATATTCCTATCCACTGTTTCACAAGTCCCTGACAAGTTTTAATCTTTATTAACACAAGCATAATCCCACACACTACTTAAATATACTACAAAGGAACTTCATACCATTTTCTTCAATACACTTCTCTCAAACGTTATCCCTATCAGGTTTAGGGACCAAAGACTTTGTCAAAGGATTCTGTTGGGTTTTAGTGTTGCTTTTTCGCGTTGTCGGCCGGGTGGTCTTGAAAAGCCGAATGGGTGGTGTTTGGTGAGTGGGAGCGAAGGGGGGGGCATTGTGAAAGAGGTGTGTTTGAGTGATGGAGCTGGGGGCTCTCAGAGTAGGGCAAACTAACTGCTTTCTGTATTAATTCACTCAAGCAATTCTACTTTTATTTGTCTTCAGGTCATTCTTCTTGCAGATTGATAATTCTGTCCCTTTTCTGCTATACATGTTTCAAGTGGGTGTGGGGGAGTGGTGGTCCGTAAGATTTTTGACTTGTATGAAGACAGTTGAGACAAGGTATTGTATATGCCAATATTTCAGTGCACTTCATTGCCGCCTCAACCTGTCCTTATCTTCATATAATTCTATCTATATGATCACATTAGATTCAGAGGCATAATTACTTAAAAAAGTTAGAGAGGATTGCACAGGAGTACTGATGGATGTATTCTCCCTCTGACTTATGCCTTGCTTGGAACCAAAGGTTGAGTATTTCCCACTTGTATAGTCTTTGTTGTTTAGAAGACGAAGACACAGAATAATATAAATATTTGGACCAAATGAATGTTTGCATCAGCCCAGGGGATAGTCATTGAAGGCATAATGTAAATCCAACGTCCTGGGGGGTACAGTGGGAGGTGTTGGGTGTAGTGTGTACAAACGTCCAACCACCTGTGGGTTACAGTGTTCTTTGGGAGACGACACTACACAAACAGTCCCGAGTCAGTACCTTGGTTCGTTGTATGACCACTGTAAACCAGAGTACTGGTATTAATGGAGTATAATATTATGTTTGACGCAACCCAAAATGTTTTATATTCCTCTAATTATATATAATATAATTATTATAACATATTACAGGAATATAAAACATTTAGGGTAAAGTTTTATCAAGTTAATAAATAAGGCACTACTATATGCTTGTATCTTGATCTGGACACATCTAATATTGATGTTTTTGTGAGTAAAAAAAAAAAAAGATCTAAATTTACCTGATGTGGATTGGTTGCTCCTACATAAAAAATAAAAATAACAATTCCAATTTCAAGTAAAAATAATGATTGCAGTAGAACAAAATCCTTACAATGTTTTATGTAAGGGAGGTCCTATATTACAAAACTACAAGTTATTACAATGGCGAACTTCAGACAAATCCAAAGTGTAATTATGGGTGAATTGTAGTTACCTGAGCACTTATATATTTGCAAACTACCGACTATTCAACATGTTATATATTGATATAAAATAACTAACTAGATATATGTAAGGTTCTTCTAACATTGTGCAAGTGCAGTAATTAAAAATCCCTGTATATATATATATGTGGGCTCTAATTGTTAGTATTATATTAGATTTGAATATTAGTATATAAATAATTTATCATTATTGTTATAAATATTCTGTATCCTGAGAACTATACCTATATCACTTACAATACAAATGACATCATAATTGAAAAGTTCCATCTACAAAAAAGATAGATTCTTACAAAAAAAAAAAAGAGAGGAATGTTTCAGTTAAAGCCACCAGAAGTAGCTACAAATTTTATTAAATTTGTAACAATGATAACCAAGAATTGTAGAATGTAGCGATATCTGGATAGTAATAAAAAATTATAATAATAGTGGGACTGATAATGGATACAGTAGTAGCAGTATGAAACTATAATTCTGCCCAAACAATACTGTTACTCCCAGTTGCAGATGTTGCTATTGATATGAATGATGTTTTGCTATCACCCAACCACCACACAATAGAAATAATATTGAGGATCAACAGAAATGTCACAAGCAGTGGCATCTGAAGACAATGAAACACAAGGTCATTACAACAATTAATGTTTAATTGTCTGTGATTGTACAACAATACATACATTTGTGTAACATTTGTCTATCAGAACAAAAACATAAAATTTTTAAAGAAATTTAAGATTATTTGATCTTAATTTGAACTCGATAATCTATTCTAAAAAAGGTACCAGAATTGGAACGCCCGAAGCCTCCTCAGCTGTATGAAACTAGGAGGCAAAAAAAAGTCTTTCTATTTCGAAGCAGAAACGGCAGATTGTTTACCCCTGCTAGAGTTGAGCTAAGCCCCCGGTGAAAAGGTGCTGCAACCAAAGAGCAAGGCTAGACATTGCGCAAATTGTTCGTTGGGTAGGGAGGTGAGAAAATTACGTTTTCCTGACCATAGAGCTTTTAAAAAACCGACCCGCATGCTCAATTGTTGTGGGCGGACTATGATTAGATGTTTCGAACGCATTTGTAGCTCAGAAAAAAGGTGGATTGATGATAAAAGCAGTATCTAGGTGGATGGTGTTGCAGAGTGGGTTTGAGTATAAACGGCCTTCTTTGACAACTTTCTTTGGTACCACTATCCACTGGAGTTTCGGCACTGCAACTAATATAAGAGGCTCGCACTCGGCCCTGCTACGAATCTTGTGTCCTGTTTTGAGAGAGAGCCAAAAGCATGGATGGTATAACATTTTAAACAGCCCTTGCTTGTGTTCAGCTTAATTATTTTCATTGTTCTGCCAGTTTCTCCTCGTATACAGCACCAATTTCGCAAGGGATCTCATAGATGACTCCCACTTCATCCTCTGGTGGCAGTCAGGGATCTTGACAGTGTATTAGGGATCTCCTAAGATGAGATTTCTGTGGGTAAATGCAGTATGTGAGGGAACGAAAAGCTCGAGCCTTCACTTTAGGCCTTTGCTAAGAAGGCAAGGGTTCTCGTCTTCTTTCTGTGGCAGGATCTCTTCAGATTGATACAAGGATCAAACTGTTGTACTATTTCTTAGGTAGTTGATTAAGCCATAGTAACATCACTTCTAGATGGGAAAACCGTTAGCTCTGAAGACGCCATTTCTATTTATCTCATTGGGACTACTTCTCTAGCATTCAAATTGATAGCTTTTCACTTTTGACACTGATACACCTGTTACAGTGGATTTGGATTACTACTAATTCAGGTATATATCAGTATGGGTGGGTTTCCTGTAGACTGTTTTTCCCAGCCTGATGTATCTTAAACCACTGACTCTAAGAAGGCAATAGAGTGAACTAACGTTCCAATAAAATTGAAAAGTTGGATAGGGCTGCTGTTGGGTAGGTGGCTACAATCTACTTTTTTTCTACACATGGAAACATGTATACAAACAAACAAGGACAACTTTTGCACGTAAAGAAATACTCTCTATATTTTATTGCAATTACAATTTGCTATTACAATAGAGAACTATATCAGACAACCCAAAGTATGTTTAGGAGTGAAGTGTAGTAACCTACACTTTTGCAATTTAATAATAGCCATGCACCATCACTTTGTTACAATAACTATCATACTACCCTGCAGTCTCTTCCCAAACTTCTTTATTTTTTTCATTTGTAATGATTCCTTTTATATAATATAATATGACCCAACTGAAAAACAAAGCTCCTGTCACTACTAAAAATTCCTTGTCAGGAGCCACTCCCTATTTTGAGAATGCACAGTGACTATTTGTCCATTAAGAAGACCATACTTGGTATTGTATTATGATACTGATCCCAACTCTGTAAACCTCAACCACTACTAACTATACACAATAGAATATGACATCCTATAGGACAAATAGCCACTATCTCAACGCAAAACACTATATGTGTTGATGATAATATTATCCAATTTTTAGTATATACTATAAAGTTGTAGATAGTACACTAGATGTCACTTGTGTTTACATAAGTTCATGTAATGTTATCCTTCCTTTTACTACTTTGTTATTACAATGGTAAATTTTAGACATTTCAAAGGGGTGAGATAACTTTAATTATAATAACCTGAAACCAGTGAAGTTTATTTACTAAAAAAATATTGTCAAATAATTTAATAAGAAGCAACAGCAAACTTGTATTAAAAAACTGTGTTATAGGAAGATTTCAGATGTAGGTTATTGAATTCTCAACATGATTAGACATCGCTACCTAAGAAACTTTTTTTTTTTAAAATAATCACAAATTTAATTGCCAAAACACTGTACAAACTCATTTAAACACATATAAGCACATAACAATATATGGCAGACAGTATATGCTAGTTGTAATTTGTTTAAACATTGCCAGATCAGTTAATTAAGAAAATATGGGTTCTAATATTCTACATTACATTTAGTTTCAAAGTTTCCATATTTTATATTGAGTCTGTTTATTGATATCTATCATCACTATAAAATAAAAAAACTATTTTCATTTTAGAAAAAATGTTTACACTTGACATAACAGTTAGAAATGAATACATCCAATTTAAGTCAAAAAAATAGCACACAAGTTTATTTGGAGCAACTATAACTAGAATAAGTAGCTGTATAATAAGAATAGGTTGTGTAATAATAATAATAAGAAGTTGTGTAATAATATAATAAGAAGTTGTGTAATAATAATAATAAGAATAAGTATAATAATAATAATAATAATATATCATAGCTAGAACGATAACCAATTGCAGAATTAGAACGATAACGTATTCCAGAATTAGAACGATAACCAAGTCTGGAAAGATAACGGGTGTAGTAGTAACAATAAGGGCTGATATAGCTACCTGCACTACTTCCACTAGTAGTAGCTGTTACTGTAAGGCTATAGTTATAATGATGGTTATTATCACCAAAAGATAATAGAAATAATATTGAGGATCAAAAAGCAACACGAGCTTTACGTTGAGCTCCTTCACATCACCTCGCTTTTTCAGCATCACAAGCCTATATATCTATGTAGTTAATATAATTATCATTGTAAAATTTTTTTGGTTAATTTGTACTATGCAAGTTAATACAGGTTGCAATTAATTTAATGAAACTAAAGATCATACTCTTTTATTACAATCTGATTGAGTGTTCATGTAAGGAATACATTCCATACTACATACATCATTCATATCATTTGTTAAAACTACACTCACACTTATAGCAAATATAATAGCTGGAATAGTACAAAACAGAGAATACCAAGTCCCAAGAAAGAAAGAGAGGAATGTCAACACAATAGACAATGTCAAGTAGTGGTTTCCTGTAGGACGAACCACAGTTGTTGAAACTACTGGGAGTGGTTGTGATTGTACAACAAACATTAGACTATTAGAATAAAATTTATAGTCAATAAAAATTATTGTTAAACTCACACTTTGTTGCTGCGTAAACAGGAACAGCTGTGGTATCTATTAGATAAGGTTGCTGTTGCAAAAAGAAGATAATAATAAGGGGAGGAGAATCTGTTAAATAAAAGAATTTCAAGTTACTGATTTACTTTTTGTTTACTTTTATATGCGTCTTGAGGAGGGTATCCTTGTTGTGGAGGGTATACTTCCTGAGTAGGATACCCTTGATGGCCATGGGGGAGAGAACCTTGCTGTGGTGGGTATTGTTGTTGTGGATTTGGAATCTGGTTTTGTGGTTGTGGGTAATACCCTTGCTACATGTATATAATGACAACATGCTTATTATGTAATGAGTAGAATGTAAAAGCATTTGGGGTCAGGTATGAGCAGGCTAACAAATATGCAGCTACTAAATAAATTGTATAATCATCTGCATGCATAATAACTATTAATTCATTATGGTTGTACGTGATAAATCGATAGATCTTGCATATTTTACCTGAGGTTGATCAGCCACATCTATAAATGATAAAATTAACAATCTATCTGTTAAATAATCAATAGTTAAGGGCACTCTGATTACAAAGCCATTAAGATAACTATATAGTATAGTTATTGTTGCCTACGACAGGAAGTAATGAAGGTTAGCCAGTTATTAGATAAATTTAAGGTGGGTTCAAGGAAGGACATTACATACAACATTAATGTATATTTTTGTAAGATTTCTAGCTTACCTTTAGAGTTCTTCATCTTTAAGTGTTTTATCTTTAATAATCATTCTTCCTTTTACTTCAAAAATAACATTTTTGCTAAATTTATAGACCACTAGGACAAACATTTATACAATCAAAAGCATGTGAGATTATATTATTGTGTTATACAATAATATTTTCATTACTTAGTAATATTTTAAGTGAAACTGCTATTAAATATAAATTCAAGTCATTTTTAATACCTTGTTTCTACACCAATTCAGGGAGTCAATGTTTGCTATGTCGACTAAGTATAATTTATTACTGTAAAATATATGGAGGGATACAAGGAGTAGTTACTATAGAACTAAATATTACCATAATTTTCTCTATTCAACTATATATTCTATATCTAATCGGGCAGTTGTAAACGAAAAATATACTAGAAATTAGATAATTTACCTTCCATATTGTATTCACAACTTTATATAGGGGTGAATGACTGCTTCCAAATTTTGGGAAAGTTGATTACCGTTCGATTCTCTAACTTTTAATGCGCTTGCGCATTAGAAATCGGAAGGCTTCCTCGGAATGTTAAGGGCTTGCACGTGTCTTGCATAGTGCGGATGTCACAAACTCTAATCTTGAGCATTGTTTAGATAAATTTTTCAAAAATTCAAAGGTAACATAAGATCACATTTAAAAATACATTCAAATGTCCTGTAGAATTATTAATGTTATAGTAATACAATATACATATATATAGATAGATAGACAGACAGACAGACAGATAGATAGATATAGATATCCATATAGATATATAGATATATATAATATGCTTGCTTTTTATTACAGTAAATACAAATATACAAGATTTATGCTCTGTACTGTGCACATGTAATGAACTCCTCTCACTTAGAAACTCTCTCCTCCTGGTACACTCAACTGTTGTTGAGTAACTTTACTTTCATGTTGATATCTTAGTCTCTATTATTGATTCATTCTGTTAATAACTACAACATCTCCATTACTACTACTGGTATTACTACTATAAAATTATTAATTCATAATAACAGATTAATATTTTGTTGTGATAGACAACGTACTACTAGATCAATATCATACTCTGGAAATAGTGGTTACAGTTAACACTGATGTGGGTTCTACAACTAGTAAAAATATTTCATAGAGGTTTTCCTAAATGTACTTAACAATTGTATATTATTATTACATTATAATTTATTATTTTCCATAGCCTTGTCACCAGTGGAAGGACAAACAATTAGAATTGAGATATATCAAAGACAAAATGGCAATATAAAGACAGAGATAACATTTACAGTATGTAATAGATAAATGCACTCTTATAAGTTGTACACTGAATTCTCTAGAAACTAATGTTGTTATATCAAGTACTGAAGTATAGTTTCATTCTATAAAGAAAAGAACAATATTAATACAAATGGAGGAATGTTACAACTTCTACCCCTGCATTAAATATTGGGGGACTTGAGAGGAACAAGTATTATCAACTTTGTCTTACAAGAATGGGATGTGAACATTCTGGATGTGAAGACAAAGAAAAATTTTTGTAAATATATTTTATCAATCCTTGGATCTAAACACGTTTTGCATGTTTATGAGGTATTTTATATTGGATCTTTGTGGCTTATTACAATTCATATTTACAATTTATACAGATGTTCATGCTATGTTGTAAGATTAACTTTGACCTCTCTAACAGTAATAATTTCATGACTACAACAATGTAAGTAAAAATAAAATAAAACAGTATTTGCATTGAATAGGTATTTAATAAGATGACAAGCTGATGAAACTAGTCTATTGATTACATTTCTTTTATTTATACATAAGTCAGCACAAACACTGACAGCGCTAGCATTGATAACTAACTTCAATGTTTTTAACAATAATGACTTCAAGAATAGATTTAGTTTACACTAGAAAGCAATAATATTATGTGAACAGTTCTATATGCCTTGACTATATCATATAGGTACTTATGTTACTAGTGCTAACTGCAACTTCAACAGGTAAGGAAACTTACATACAAAAATAATGAACATGAAAAATTCCTTTGTGTCGTTGATTATAATGATTAGTATGTAAAGATGTTTATGATGTTTATATTATATAAATTGCTATCTAATCAGTTTTGATATGTCATGATATCAATGAAGAGTACTTTTTATAGATGTGGACCATTATGTGGTAGAGTTAATGCATATTACTTTGATCAATCAAAAAAAATAATTAATCATGATCAAATGACTATAAATAGTGTTGTATTTTTAAATATGTTTGACTACACATAAGATTAAGATTATATTTGTGGATTGAGCTCTAAACTATTGTAATAGTAAGTAGACTCCTGTTGTCTGTACAAAGACAACGTAAACCAAGAAAATTGAACTAGGAAATAAGCTATAACAGGAAACCATTTTGCAAGAGGAAATAATAAAAAATACTATGTTGTATATGCATGACATGATTATTACCATAAAGTTAATTGTTAAAGTGAGTTTGTTGCAGTGATTAGTGAGGACCTTGGATTATATATGTGAGAATGCCTTGTTCTCAGAGTCTACTAGATCTTATCTTCTTTGCTCTACTGCTATTAAATACCAAGGAATATTGTGACTAATAATGATTTTTGTAGTGAGTGTCACTAAATGTTAACATTGAAGTATATATGTCATAATATCCTAATGACCACAGTTATACTATGACTACAACATTATTTGTGTGTGAAATATCTTTTTATTGTAGATCCAATTCTTCATAATCTACCTGATATAATTGTTGTTCTTAAAAAAACATCTTTCTGACCTGTGAAGTCTCTACAACAGGATCTGGTGATAGTACTGATCTTACATTAGATAATAAAGCATAAGGCTGGGAGCAAATAGTATGATTGATGCCATGTATCATGATAAAGAATATTATCATATGGCCATATTTTAGTTCTGATCCTAATGATGATAAAACTGGATACAATATAACAATAATTGCTGGAGATAATAGCGATGGTACTACATTTCAATTTCGAGTTGAAAATTGGCCACAAAGAAAAACAAAACTAATCGTTATAAAATGTACAATATTTGTAACTTAGACAAATATGATATCTATTTATTATCTTTTATCTCTGCCATCTCCTCCTAATCCTTGTGTGTCCATTTACTCAACACTACTGCTCTTTCCCCTCTTCAGAATTCCCTCACTTAATAAGCGCTCCTTCTTTGTCAGACTATCCAGTAGTTTTTACTTCCTCAATATCTTCATACACTACAAGTAAGGAACACTGAGCACCAAACTGTGTTTATCTCCCACTTCTCTTCTTATATCAGTTTCTTCAATTATTCCAACTCCCAATACAGCTGGAAATAATGCTGATATATTTTATCTATATTTATGGATTGTCTGTTAGTGTTGTTCTGCTGAGCATTATAATCATTATTGTTATAATATCAGTGATATATATTATTAAATGTCGTACTAAAGTGAGCCCAATATATATGGCATATAATCACTGTGACAAACAACGTATACTCTATTCATTTATGCTATCTCCTTCGTTTCACAGCCAAACCTGCTTCAGAAAAAAGGGAATAAAAATATTTGTTATCATGATTATAAAGAGTGGTGAAACAAAAAATGTCCTCTACTAAAGACACCTTAGTAATGCAAAATATTAGTATTTCTATTTAACAAGTTATGATATATGATTGTCATTTATTTACTTATTTTTTTCATTTATGATCCTAATACTGATTATAAGACTAAGATGTTTCTTCTCAATAATCAATAAAAACATCACAAGGACAGTCTTTAAATATTAGTAACATCATGTGACAATTAATGGTAATAGCAGATTGTTCATAAACTTTACTAACAGTAAGTGAACTCAACACAATTATTGTTTACAGTCAAACCTTATTATACATTGTTGAATAATGTATTATGCATGGAAAATGATTTTACAGATTTTTTCTCTCTGGTACACTTCAAATGTTGATGAGTAACCTTACTCACATGTTTTGATATCTCGGTCTCCACCCATGGGTTCATTCTGTGAAATAACTACAATGTCTCCATTACTACTATAATATATAATATTATCTCATCATGGATATTTATTGCATCAATATCATACTTTGGAAAATAGTAGTTACCAGTTAACACTGATGTGGGTTCTACAAATAGTAAAATATTTCATGGACATCTTCCTAAAAGTACATATAAGTGACTGATTTGCAAAAAGGGACCACTTCTGTCAAAAATTTGTGACCTATGTTAAAATACTAAAAACAGTTTTGTATATATAATAGTTATGCATATATATAACCTGTATATATACAAAATGTTTTTTTTTGAGATCTTTGAACAGTTGATCTTCACAAATCAGGTCACAAACGTTTTGACAGAAGTGGTCCCTTTTTGCAAATTAGGTAATATATTATTATAATATAATTAATTAATATGTGTTATAGTATCAAATGTAACAATTATTGTTTATAATTAAACATATATATATCTAAATATTTGTTATAAATAATGATTAAGATTTATTTCCAATGAATAGAACAAAGAAGTAGCAGAGATTATCTAATTTGGGGAAATACTGTATGAGTAAAGATATCAAGGTAGAGAACCAATACTGAAGGTTGCAAGTAGAGAGATGATGGTATAATAAATATATTCAAACTGCCATTTTATAATTACTTTTGAATTAACATGATGAACGTTTGGATTAATATGAGGGGAGTTCTGATTATATATTACTGTTGAAGTTAAATCCCTATGGACCATTTCTCATCCAAAGGTGTCACAGTGCTATTCTCTATCAAAATTGGAAGAATTGTCATAATAAGAATTTCTAATTAATAATTAATTCATTTTTTTTCAATTATTGTTTCAATGACCAATTTTCTATCGCATTAAACTATATATTGAAAATTATGTAATTAACCACACCTCTAAAATTTCTCTCATATTCCGTGTAGTGGTACATAATGCATCACCTAAAAATTTTCCATACTCATAAAAATTCCCAGATTTACAGTATTATACTGTTATGATTGAATGAAGCACATTCAGACTATTATGCACGCTATCATCTTGATTTATGACAATAGTAGTAATTATAGTAGTACACTGTGTTTACATAAGAGTCCATGTAACGTTATCTTTCTTGTTTACTACTTTGTTATTACAATGATGAACTTTGTACATTGTCAAAGGAGTTGTGATATCTTGTTAACTTCACGTAGATATCAACTTAAAGTGTGTATATTTTTATTATAATTTTATAATAGGAGAACAAATAAGGAAGACTGTTACAACAACATAAGAGAGTAACTTAAATACAAAAAGGATAAAACAGTGCTAACAAAAAAATGTGGGAACACTAAAAAGATTAACAACTAATAAACCAATACATAAGTGTCAATAACACAAATTAACAAGTCTATTAAATTGTAGTTAACATACTACATTCCTCCCCATTAACTTAAGTAGTTACTGCTGTTTGGGTTACATGATCATAATAAGTAAGTCGTTCAGGTGGTCTGCGATTACGAGTAGGATACCGAGATTCTTCTTGAACTAGTTGAGGTGCTTCTGTTCTGGGCTGTGATTGGTAACATCATGAATGCATCATCCATAACATTATTAGGTGGGTAACTACCATTCCATTCTAAAGATGGTTCAAATGTCTTTTCCAACGTAATTCTTGTTTTAGTTCAAT
>NW_024533569.1:0-36409 GCF_016097555.1 Gigantopelta aegis | reverse complement strand
AAATTGTCTGAACCCCATTCTAATTTCCATCTTGCATGATGACAAACATCTTTTGAGTATTTTTCACTACATATCCTTACGACTTGTGATTTGGAATAGTTAATCTTTAAGCCAGAAACATTAGCATATGAGTCTAAGAGTTTCAAGGTATTCTTGAGGGATTTGGGAGATCCATCTAAAATGAAGGTTGTATCATCAGCATATTAAGATATGAGAAATTCGTCTCCACCTATTTTCAAACCTTTTTTTCTTTTTTTTTTTTTTTTTTTTCTCTCGAAGTTTCTAATTAATATTGCGAGGATTTCTGCACATATAATAAAAATATATGGCGAGAGGGGATTCTTGTCTGCATCCATGTTGTAATTTGAAACTTTCAGATAACAATCCATTCTGAAGTACTCTTGAGGTTGACTTATTATATAACGTTTTTATCCATTTATTAATTGATATTTTGAAATTGAACAAATCCAACGTACTTTCAGTAAAATTCCAAGAAAGATAGTCAAAAGCCTTTTTCAAAATCTATTAATAATAACATGCCAGGGATATTTTGTTCTTCCGTGTACTACATTATGTCATATATTAGTCTTATGTTTCCCCCTATATATCGACCTCTTATGAAACTTGTTTGATCTTTTGCGATAATCTTATCTAATACCTTTTTTATTCGGTTTGCAATACATCCAGATGGAATTTTGTATTAAACCCAGATGCAATTTTGTATGTACAATTCAAGAGAGTAATAGGTCTGCAGTTCTTAACAAGATGTTTTGGGTTGTTTGGCTTTGGTATACATGTAATCATGCCTACGTTTTGATTATTTGCCATTTACCCAATACTATAGCTATAATTAATTGACCCTATAATAAAATAATCGATATAATTCCAGGAAAAAAATAAAAGCTCTGTGGTAAAGCCATCAAAGCCAGGGCTTTTGTTATGTTTCGTATCTTTAAAGGGACATTCCCGAGTTTGCTGTAATTTTTAAGATGTTATCGACTAACAGAGAGTTATTAACGATTGTAATTACATATCAAATATATTTTTCTGTATAACATATTAGTGGCTGTATAATAAATTTGTTTCTGGTCGTTTTAATATTTGTACTAGGTTAAAAAAAAAAAAAAAATCCTAAAATATGTTTTTTTCGTATATACGAAATTATTTGAAGACGAACTTCAGTTTGGGCTTCTTACAAATATTCAGACGACCAGAAACACATTGAATATACAGACATTGATATTCTAAACAAGATAACATATTTAATATGTAAGTTTAATCGTAGAACTATTTTATTAGTCGGAAACATCCTACAATGCAGCAAACTCGGGAATGTCCCTTTAAGGAATGCTAATGCTTCAGAATAATTAATTTCGCTTGCTAGTGCTTGTGCTACGTTTCGTGGATATTACAAACACAAGCATGACCAGAAACACTTCGGATGTTCGGAAATGTATAATCTAAACAATAAAATGTAATTCTATTATCAAAAATGATGTGTTTAAAAATCCACCGTAGTGTTTAAAAAATAAGGGACTTTAAGCTCTGCTAGGGCGGGATTTAGCTCAGTCGGTTGAGGTGCTTGCGTCGCAGGATCAAACCACATCGGTGCATCCATTCAACTGGCTGGTTTTTTCTTGTTCATACTAGTACACCACAACTGGTCAAAGGCCGTGGTATGTGCTTTGCTGTCTGTCGGAACGTGCATATAAAAAGATCCCTTGCTGCTAACGAAAAAAATATATAGTGGGTTTTCTCTGATGATTACGAGTCATAATTATCACATGTTTGACATCCAGTTAGCCAATAAATAGCCGATAATTAATTAATCAAAGTGGTCTAGTGGTGTCGTTAACCAAAACAAACTTTAACTTTTAACGATTCAAGCTCTGAATAACTTATTCAAAAGATCACTAACATCCTTTGTGACATGGTAAGGGGTCTTGTATGTCTCAGTGAACCACAGAGCTAAACTTAGTTTGTTTAACGACACCATTAGAGCATATTGATTTATTAATCATTGGCTGTTGGATTGCAAACAGTTGGTAATTTAGCATTAGCATCAATGAATCTTTTATATGCACTTCATTCGATTGCATCCAAATTTACTATTTTTACCGACTCACTTTCGTGTCTCCAAGCTTTACGCAATATGAAGCTGGACCATCCCATAATTGGGATGGTGATATGAAAGCGTATCTTTTTATCGATTGCCAATAAAGACATTGTATTTTCTTCGGTGCCCAGCCATGTTGGTATCAGGGGTAATAAGGAGACAGATTCACCTGCCAAGTCTGCTTTGGATTTGCCTCACGCTAGGTTTGGTGTGCCTTATACTGATTTTAAATATAGTATCAACATATTTATTTTTTCGACTTGGCACCGTGATTGGGATGGCGCGGTTGCGAACAAGCTACATGCCATCAAGCCGGTCTTAGGAGAGTGGCACTCCTCCTATAGGCAGTACAGGAAGGATGAAGTAATCTTGTGTCGTGCTCGCATCGACCATACTTACTTGACCCATTCATTTCTCTTGCAGAACGATCCTCCACCTCAGTGTGTGCACTGTCAGTGTACTCTGACGGTACGCCACATGTTGGTGGAGTGTAAGTATCTGAAAGAAACTCCAAAAGATATATTTGGTCAAAGATATGCGATGGAATCATTTCGATTCCATCCAGAATTTTTATTACACTTTTTACGTGATACTGACTTACTCTAAATTTTAAAATTGATCTGACTGTAATATTTGTGTTTTTGCACAGTTCTTTACACTGTGTATTTTATTCGACTCTTGAATTTTTATATTGATGTTGATCATGACTTCATGTTTTGAATTACCATAGTTTGACATCCAGTAGCCAATGTATTTTCGTGTTGGGGTGTCGTTAAACATTCATTCATTTTTATATGCACTTTCCCACAGCCATGACAGCACATACCACGGTCCACAAAGATTGTTCCTATCTACGACGCAAGCACCGCAGCTGAGCGCTCTACTGACTAAGTTAGATACCCCCCCCCCCCCCCCCCCCCCCCCCCCCCCAAGAGAGCTATCCCACATCCCATGAAGATTTTCGGCTTTTGTTAGGGATATTCAAGCTGGATTACGCGATAGGTATAGGATCTAGGGTCTCACTACACAGATCACTTCCGGGTGAGAGTTAATTCATTACAGTCCACTGTAGTTCCTAATTGTGACACGTTATGGTTCACATATTCACCTCAAGGAAATGGTGAATAATTAAAACAATAAGTATGTTTAATGGTAAGCCTTCTGGCTGTATTTTGCCCATGCTATTTTGTAATATTGTGCATTGACCTTTTGGGACATGAGTGTATAGCGTAAGAGACAGCCGGAGTGAATCGGTTAATGAACCACCTGTTCGGACCGGTATTAACCGCCAGATGTGGTCATATAGCAAAAACATTAGACGGAAATGTTCTCAATTTTGGAGTGAAAATAGATGCTTATTAAATGTATGTTCGCAATGGTGAACCCGTTCTAGTGGCAATCTTCATTTGAAGTTGGGCAATTTAACATGGGTTTCAATGGCAGATGACATCTGTGTAGTGAGACCTATACTGATATCGACCAAGGGCAGGGTAACTCTAACAGAAACCTTAAAGGGACATACCCTAGTTTTTAAACATTAAGGCATATTGTATACTATTAGAGCCGTTTTTGATAACTAAAATCATACTTTACTAAGATTACATTGTTTAGATTATCCATTTCCGTATATTCGAATTGTGTTTGGTTATCCTTGTGTTTTTAATATCACAAAATGCATTTCTCATATCTTTAAAAACGCACGTGCGTCTGGGAAGTAACAGTCATAGAGTCGAGTTTTAGTCTATTTTAGAGGGTATTTCAGCATTTCTAAGTCAGAGACTCCTGTTTCCCTCAGGTGTGTAGATTAACTAAACTTATAATGCATTCCCATGGGCTGAAACTAGGGTCTGTCCCTTTAAGTTTTTACCATGTGCCAACAGCTTCTATGACTAGTACACTTTTAGGTTTGTCAATCAGCGAACAAAAAGACGACTTAAACCACTAATCATGCAGCATAAGAGCAGGTTAAAATGGGAGTCGAATTTCACGCAGGCATCGATTTGTTTGACATTTTACGTATCTTCATAATATAACGGGTCGGAATTTACCTCAGTCGGTTGAGTGCTCGCCTGAGGAGCTTGCGTCGCAGGATCGAATCACCTCGGTGGATCCATTCAACCGATTAGGTTTTTTTCTCATTCCATCCAGTGCACCACAACTGGTCACAGCCGTGGTATGTGATTGCCTGTTGTGGGAAGGTACATATAAAAGATCCCTTGCTGCTAATGTTGACTACGTGTCAGAATTACCAAATGTTTCATATCCAACAGCCGATTATTAATTACTTAATGTGCTCTAGTTTAGCAAAACAAACTTTATCTGCACAAATAGAACTGAAACAAATGGATTTATTCCTACATTCTGATATTCCTTTGAAATGTTTTGGGGTGTCAGTGAAAGATCCACGAGGTTATCGCTATCACCTATAATTACCATTCATATTGTGGTCTGTGTGTGAAACAACAGGATGCCAGATGTATCCTATAAGCACTGGGAACTATGGCGCTGCTTGTTGCAATTGGCTGTGGTGGATCACGCGAAAACAACATGATGAAAAGGACAGAACTTGCAGAGAACGTCCAGATCACCTAGTTATATTCAATGATTTATTCGTTCGTTCATTCATTTTAATTTGTTGTGTCCTTATATCCAAATAAGGTTCAAGCACGCTGTCATGGGCTCACGCATCAGCTATCTGGACTGGGAGGGAAGACCCGGGGTAACAGTCTTGTAAGAGAATTATACGATAATTTATATATTTCATTTTATTTTTGTTTCATTTATACTTACTTTCGTGCTTATATCCAAGTAAGGTTCTAGCACGCTGTCCTGGGCACATACCCGCTAATCTCACCACCACAATGAACTTCTCGGACATAACGAAATCACCAGAATATGGTAACCTAAATTTTCAAATGCATGTTCTAAATCAGCCAAATCAACAGGTATATACGACAGGTCAACAAAATTACGCGCCCTTGGCAACCACCATGCAACAAACAACAACCGCTCCGCCATTATGGGTACAGTCTTTGTG
Source organism: Gigantopelta aegis (assembly GCF_016097555.1). NCBI lineage: Eukaryota > Metazoa > Mollusca > Gastropoda > Neomphalida > Peltospiridae > Gigantopelta > Gigantopelta aegis. Next base: position 31,256 of record NW_024533569.1, on the reverse strand, counting down.
ATCAAATCGCCAGTCTATCTGCTTCCACTAACGAACAAATTTCAAAACTCTCGTCCACCACCAGTGAAATTTTCAAAAGAACTGAAAGGCTTGAAAACATAGAACATAAAATTAACATAATAGAAAATTCACTCGAGTCGCTAAAGTTCGGTCTCAAATCTGCACATGAAAGGATTGATAAAATTGAGGACAGCTGTCAGTTTCTTAGTAACAGTTTCGACGAAATTAGTGTAGAAAGAAACTTTGTGAAAAAATCTGTTGAATGTATCGCAAAGAACATGCAAATCACTCAGGAAGATATTTATTATCTGTCTAAAAACCTAAAAGAAACACAAGATGAAAACGACCGACTCCATAATGAAATACTTTATCTCCAAACCAGATCAATGAGGTTCAACCTCCTGTTTTACGGAATTGAAGACGGCGGCCCAACAGAAAACACCGAGCAGGTCTTAACCGATTTTCTCGAAAAGGAGCTGGATATTACAAATGCGCCTATCCAGGTAACACACCGACTTGGTCCTTTTTGCGAAACACACATGAGACCACGAACTATCGTAGCCCATTTTGTAAAAATCGGTGACAAAGAAAGAATTAAAAAAGCTGCTAAGATGCTGGCCGGTAAACCTTATAGCTTGAACGATCAGTTCCCCCAAGAAATCGCAGACAGACGTAAACAGTTGTATCCCATATACAAACAAGCTCGCAGGAACAACAAGAAAGCGTTTTTAAAGGTTGATCGCCTGTTTATTGAAGGTAGAGAATACATCCCCGGCCGGACAGGAAACGATCATATGTATCTAACCCAGCCACCAGCAGCACTCCAGCACCACCTCGGCCACAAGTGGTATCTCAGCCTTCAGCACTACCCCAACCCCCAATACCAGCCCAGCCACCAGCTCCTGCCCAGCAACCAACATCATCCCAGCCTCCAACAGTGCATCAGGAAAACCAGGTACAACCCAGGAAAAGGGGCAGACACAGCACAGGACCTCACTACTCAACAGTGACAAACACAAACAGATTTGCGGGTATGCCCACAGATGTAGATAGCTAGCACAGGCAAGGAGATCTTCAGCACCCTCATGGACCTATCCACAGTTATAGTGTGTCTGGCACACCTGCTGTTAATATACTGTACCCTTCTCAAAACCACACATACTGTGTGACCAGCCCACAAGTCTCTGAACAAAATACTAAAAATCATCCTTATAAGGTTAAATGTAATAAACATACCATTACACATCTGTCAACTATGAGCTGTGCCTCACAACACAATTACCCAAATGAAAACAAAAAAGCTACCCCCATATTAAATATGAACTCTGCTATTCATACTGTACATACAAAAGCACACAGTGACAATAATCCCATTAATAACATAAATGATGTAAACATACCAAATGTGAATTATCACACATATGGTGTCAACCACCCAAAGTATATCTCAAATTACCCAAACATGAATAACATAAATCACCCCTGTAATAATACAAGTGATGTGAATATACCAGATATGAACTTTGTAACATATGGTGACAATCATTCAAGTGGTAAACACCCTAGTGATGCTATTAATAGTGTACCACTTACCTTTGTTAACAACAGTGCAACACATGCTGATAATCACCAAAGTGATATTTATAACAAAGCACATATCCCAGAAATGAATTTTGTAATACATGATGATGCAATTATAAATAATTCACTCTCTTCAAGTTTGAAATGTGTAACACATGATGATAACAACCCCAGTGATGATGATATTATTAAAAACAATCCACTTTCTCCAAGTATGAACTATGTAACACATGATGATAACAACCCCAGTGCTGATGATATTACTAGAAACAATCCACTTTCTCTAAGTATGAACTATGTAACACATGGTGATTACCATCCTGGTGATGGTTTTACAAATGTACTTACACCAGTGATCAATTCTGAATTACATAGTGATATTTATCCCAGTGATGATATTATTAGAAAAAAATCCACTTTTTCTAAGTGAAAACTGTGTAACACATGGTGACAACTACCCAAGAGATAATTTTAGAAATGCACTTACACAAGTTATTAACTGTGAAGCATATGTTGATAATCACTGAAACGCTGATGTTGTCATTAGTAATAATATATTTTCCCAAAATTCTGTGACAAATGCTGACAACCATCCTGATATTTTTAGAAATGTATTTACTCCAGTTATAAACTGTGTAACACCTGGTACTAATCATTCCAGTGATGATGTTATTAGTAACAATAATCTTTTTCCAAATATGAGCTGTATATCACTCGATGATAACTACCCCAATGATATTTTCAGAAATGTACATACCCCAGTTATGGATCCTGTAACACAAGGTGACAATCATCCCAGTGATATCTTGAGAAATGTAAATACTCGTGTTATGATTCCTGTAACACAAGGTGACAATCATCTCATTGATATCTTGAGAAATGTAAATAATCATGTCATGATTCCTGTAACACATGGTGACAAGGCCAAAAAAAAAGAAGTTTGTTTCAGGTAACATGGCCAAAAAAAGTAGGGTAGGTAGGTAGGAATTGTTTTTTTTTTTGTTTTTTGTTTTTGTTTTTTTAGTTCAAAGAAAGGTTACCCTACCTTAAATGTGTTTGCCAGAGAAAAACTCAGTCTCAAGATGAAAGATATCAAGGCAAGCTGTCTGAAAAATCTTAGTTTACTCTTTGCAGCCAGAGAGAAATAAAAACAATCTCACTGTCAATGTCAGTTTTAAGTTTCACATGCCATTTTCAAAAGACAGGAAAACAAAAAAAGTTCAAACTATTCCTTTCACCAATAAAAGTCAGGAGATGACTGCACAGAAACTTCACAGCTTTGTCCAGTTTTGTCAGAGGATTACTGCACAAATTTGTCCAAGTTGGTCAATAGATGTTTGCAGAAAACGTTTACAGATTTATCCAGTCAGTAGATGACTGCACAAAAACTTCACAAATTTGTCCAACTTGTATTGGAAATAACAAAACAATACTAATTTTGTGTGCAATTTACAAATCAATCGGCTTAGAAATGAATAACTTGTAGTAAATTTCATAGTAATAAAAAAGGCGTTCCTATCCCGAGTACTCTGACTGTAAGAGAGCTAGACGGACATTTGGACATAAATAATGAGAGCGTGTGTCTAGCTCTCTTACAGTCAGAGTACTCGGGCTAAGGCGTTCCCTGTGGGACGGACTTATAGTTTTAATGTTTATTAGCCTATTGAACAGACCCATGCTAACATCACCCAAATTAATTTATTCCCAATTAACTGAAACACTGAAATAAATCTGAACTGTTTAATGTTTGTGGTTATTCTTGAATATTCCGTTTATTTAATTATTACCCATGCTCAGCAGTTGATAGGCCTATCTACATCACTGGCGTAGGAAGCGGGTACTTTGTAGCAGCATCGATGGTTTATATATTAATTTTATACGTGTGTGTTAAAAAGTTCAGGGTCGGTGGCAAAATTTAGGGTCGGTCGGGTGACCGGAAACAAACGTTGTTTTCTTTTTTGGCCCAATCATCCCAGTGATATATTTAGTTATGCATTTACCCCTGTTATGAACTGTGTACCACAGAATGATAACCACCCTGATGATGATGTTATTATTAGTAAAAATCTATTTTCTTCAAATATGGACTGTATAACACTTGACGATAACCACCCCAATGATTGTTTTAGAAATGTACATACTCCAGTTATGAATTCTGTAACATATGTTGATGCTATTTATAGAAATGTACTCACTCCAGTTATGAACTGTGTAACACATGGTGATAATCATTCCAATAATGATGTTATTATTAGTAACAACCTAACTTTTCCAAGTGTAAACTGTATATCACATGATGAAAACTACCCCAGGGATATTTTGAGAAATTTACATACCCCAGTTATGAATTCTTTAACACATATTGATAATCATTCCAGTGATGATATTACTAGTAACAACCTACCTTTTCCAAGTGTTAACTGTATATCACATGATGACAAATATCCCAATGATACGTTTAGAACTGTACTTACCCCGGTTATGAACTGTATACCACATAATGACAATTATCCCAGAGATATTTTTAGAAATGCAATTATCCTAGTTATGAACCGTGTACCACATGACGATAACCTGTCTAGTGATGCTGTTATTAGTAATGATATATCTTCTCCAAGTATGAAAAATGTGATACATGTTGAGCACTTTTGCAGAGATGTTTCCAAAAATGTACTTACCTCATTTATCAACTCTGTAACACCTACTGACAACCATGCTTTTGATATTATTAACAATATTCCAAATAATAACTCTGGTATACTAAATGACAACCATCCAAACAAATCTGCAAATGTATCTTTCTCAAATATGAACTTTGTATCACATACTGACAACCCACCCATTGGTGTTATTGACAATGTGTCTACTAATACCGATAAACCAGATAGAAATACAATAAATACAGACCAGCAAAAGAAATTAATTAATATGGAATCTATACATTTTCTTAGTTGCCAGACTATATCACACTTGATGAAGAAGCTGATCTCCCCTATAACATAGATAATGACATAATATATTTTTTTAATGGTATAACTAAACTAGAATCATGTAATGTCCCAAAAGATAGAGTAAGTCAAGATACAGGGAGAAAAAATAGTCATGGCACACAGCTTCTAAACCTGTGTAAAACACATAACATATACATAGCTAATGGTAGAATAGGTAATGATAAATATATTCGAAAACCAACATGCAAAGACAGTAGTGTTGTTGATTATGTTATTGGTAGCCACCAGATTTTTAACATAATAAATAATTTTCAGGTCTGTAACCGGCCTCGGTGGCGCAGTGGTTAAGCCATCGGACTACAGGCTGGTAGGTACAGGGTTCGCAGCCCGGTACCGGCTCCAACCCAGAGCGAGTTCTTAAGGGCTCAATGGGTAGGTGTAAGGCCACTACACCCTCTTCTCTCTCACTAACCACTAACCAACTAACAGCTAACCCACTGTCCTGGACAGACAGCCCAGATAGCTGAGGTGTGTGCCCAGGACAGCGTGCTTGAACCTTAATTGGATATAAGCATGAAAATGAGTTGAAATGAAAATCAGGTCTGTAATTTTGACCCACTTTTCTCAGATGCACACTGCGCTTTGACCTTCAATATTAATTCGTATCACTATCAAGCTCTCACATTAACAGAAGAAATTAATAAAAAATAGACATAACACTGTAGATTCAACAAACATAAAAATCCGTAAATGGATACCTGACAAAAGACAGCAGCTTGTCAATAACTTTGACCAAAAGTTACTTGATAGTATCTCCAGCGTTTTGTGTAACGACACGAACGATGCACACACACGTGTCAACAAAGCGATTGAGGTCATGAAAAATCTATTTATAGACTCTGCAGCGTCAACATTCGGCCGGTGCCAAACCGTGCTCGTGCACGGACTAAATTTAAAACCAAGCGACCTCTATTTGGCACGTGTCTTGTCTCTAGATAAAAATACCACGCGGCAAAGAAAACATATTCAGTATATAAAAGTGCAGAAAACAAACAGAGATTAATTAACGCAAGCAGATCATATAAGAAATGTTTATTTAAAGAAAATGCAGCTCATAAATACAAAGCAGAAAACCAAATGCGCGATCTGAAATTAAATGACCCGAAATCTTTTATAAATTATTAAAACCAATAACTGTGAATAATAATTTCCCATCACTAAACGAACTTGGCAACCTTTTTGAAAAAGTAAATGAAGGAGATTCTATGGATAATGAAATAAATCAAGATACAGATTTTGAAACTTTCGAATTAGATAATGACGCTCTAGATAAACCAATTGAAGAAAGAGAAGTTAAAAATGCAATAAAACAACTTAAAAATGGAAAAGCTTCCGGAATTGATAATATTACAAATGAGTACATTAAATCTACTGCGGACAAAATGTTGCCAATATACACAAAACTATTCAATGTTATGCTAGATAACAGTATTTTCCCAAATGAATGGCTAATAGGAATGATTAAACCAATCTTTAAAAATAAAGGAAGCCGTTTTATGCCAGAAAATTATAGACCAATAACCGTATTATGCTGTAGCTCAAAACTATTTACAACGATCCTAAATAAGCGACTAAATGACTACCTTGAAAAAAATAATATCTTAACTGAAGCCCAGACTGCCTTTCGAAAAGGCTACTCCACAACCGACCATCTGTTTAATATATATTCTTTAATCGAAATTTTAAAAAGAAGAAAAAAGAAATTATTCTGTGCGTTTATTGATTTCCAAAAGGCATTTGATACGATATCAAGAAGCTTCCTTTGGCAAAATTTATTAAATTATAACATAAATGGCAAATTCCTTAGAATTATCCAAAAAATGTATCAAGGTATAAAATCCTGTATCAGTTTAAATAACGAATGCTCACAATTATTTTCTTGCAATACCAGAGTCCGCCAAGGTGAAAATTTGTCACCTGTCCTATTTTCACTTTATTTAAATGACTTAGAAAACCACCTACTAAATTCTAACTGCGCAGGGGTAGCCACCGCTATAGCTGACCACGATTGCTTTCTTGACATCGGTATCCACTTACTTTGTCTCGTATATGCCGACAATACTGCACTACTAGCAACCAATGCTTACGATTTGCAAAAAAAATCGAAATGTCTTTTTGGAATACTGCAAAAAATGGAAACTTAAAGTAAACAGTGAAAAAACAAAAAGAATAATATTTAATGGAAATGCAAATGACTATAAGAAAAAGTTTACTCTCGGAGATAAGTCTCTTCAAAATGTTAAAGAATACAAATATTTAGGTTTAACGTTCACTAAACAAAACAAATTTAAAATAACAAAACAATGTTTAATTCAGCGTGCAACTAAAACAATATATTTTGTTTTATCTAAAGCCAAGGATAACAATTTGCCAATTGATTGCAAGCTTAAATTATTTATTCAATGGTCCTCCCAATACTTATGTATGGCTGTGAAATCTGGGGATACGAAAATGTGGACATAATGGAAAATATTCATATAAATTTTCTTAGACGATTATTGCCAGTACAAAAGGGTACGTCTATTTTTATGTTATATGGGGAGCTTGGTAGAACGCCACTAAAACTAGTTATAGATCAAAGAATTATAGGATTCTGGGCACGTATAGTTAAAGGTAAATCTACCAAAATCTCCAATTCTTAATTATATGATAAAAGACTCTATTGCAAACGGGCAGTTATAATTGGCTAGAAAATTTAATACACCTGTTAAATAACCTAGGCATGACTGATATTTATGTCGAAAAATTTCCCATCCGTAAAAATACTAATTGAGCATGTTAAACGAAGACAACTAGACCAGTACCTACAAACATGGCATAACAACATCGAGTCCACATCCAAAGGCAAAACATATTCTATTTTTAAACAAACTTTAAATTTGGAAAAATACTTTATTAAATTACCCGACAAATTGTGGACCAACCTTCTGAAATTCAGAACATGTAATCATTATGTACCCATAGAAACAGGACGCTGGAATAGCATCCCAGTCGAAAATAGATTATATACATTGTGTGAAGAAAATGATATTGGAGATGAATATCACTACTTATTTAAATGTAATTATTTCATGAATACACGCAAAAGGTTTATAAAGCCATATTATTACACCAAAAAAAACCTAGCACTCTTAAATTCAAAGAACTGTTTAATTGTAATAGAATAAACACTCTCCGTAAATTGTCAAAATTAATCTCTTAAATTACAAGTAAATTTAGTAAAGCATAAACATCTTCAATATCATTTTATACTTTTAAAAGTACTGACTTGTAAATATTTATCTGCTTTATTTAAATGTTCTGTCACCATGTGTCTTCTTTTTAAAATGTGTATATAGCTATTTTGAATTATGTCTGTATATATTCTATGAAGAACTCCTGTTGTCATCTTGTCACTGTAAATAACTATTGTAAAATATGTTCGCATATGCTGTCGTTTGACGGCCTGAGTGAATCTAAATAAAGTAAAGTTTGAAAGATAATCTTCTCGTAAGTAGTGGCATGGTATGATATCGCTCAGTTCTGATAATCTTATCATAAGTAGCATGGCATGATATCGCCCAGCCTCCATGGCAGAGTGGCACAAGTCATATTTTATCTTTATTTTTATAAAGTACAGTATGTAGAATGAAAACATTTACATTTCTCGTCCTCGAGTGTGTGTGTGGAAGGGTGACACACAGCTTTTCTGGAGCTTTTCCCACTCTTCCCCAGTCCATCGAACGTTTCAACAAGGGGGCTTCAGTTCTTGCCCGCATTACTACCATTGTCGAATGTCCACGTATAACTCGTCTCGATATAGATGTTACGGCCGAGATGCCTTGTTGTGCGTAATACAGTTTTGAAATACGGTTAGTTCCAACCACTGTTTCGTCGTCCGAGAAACACATCTCTTGGCAGGGTACAGTTTACCACGATCCTCGTCAAACTGACGAATGTAAATAGCAAAATCACTGTCCCATGTTTTTGCCATTACAACATGTTACCGCTAAGATCAAAGTTAAAGTTTGTTTTGTTTAACAAGACCACTACGGGACATTGATTAATTAATCATGGGCTATTGGATGTCAAACGTTTGGTAATTCTGACTTGTAGTCATCGGAGGAAACCCGATACAGTTTTCATAATGTAACAAGTGATCTTTTATATGCACTTTCTCACAGACAGGAACGCACATACCACAGCCATTGACCAGTTGTGGGACACTGGTTGGAAGAAGAAAAAAATCCAATCGGTTGAATCGATCCACCGAGGTGGTTCAACCCGCCAAGATCAAGGGACATAATACTAGCGATCTCTGTTGTCATATTAGAATTGGAAGAGGGCTGGGTGTAGCTTAGTCGGCTGAGTGTTCACTTGAGGTGCTTCTGTCGCAGGATCGAACCCCCTCGGTGGTTGACACCCAATGGCTGATGATTAATTAATAATTGTGCTCTAGTGTTGTCGTTAAACAAAACTAACTTTTTAAATTTTATTTGTCGTTATTTTGTTTAGTTTTTGTTGTTTATTTGGACGAGGTTTTTGATTTGGGTGGGATTTAGCTCAGTCCGTTGACTGCTCGCTTGAGGTGATTGCGTCGCAGGACCGATCACGGTGGATCCATTCAACTGATTTGGTTTTCTCGTTCCATCTAGCGCATCACAACTGGTCAAAGGTCGTGCAGTATGCTTTCCTGTCTGTGAGAAAGTCCATATATATATATATATATATAAAAAAGATTCCTTGCTGCATTAGAAAAACTGCAGCGGGTTTCCTCTGATGACTACGAGTCACAACTACCAAACGTTTGACAGCCGACAGCCGCTTTCCTCCTTCAATATATGTATCGTCCTTAACCATAAGTCCGACGCCATATAACCGTAAATAAAATGTGTTGAGTGCGTCGTTAAATAAAACATTTTATTTCATTTTATGTTGATAATTCGGTGCAATATTGGTTTGTTTACATCTGTGTTTACGGTCTGACCATAGTGGGGTTTTTTTTTTTTCATATTTAATATCAATATACTTCATTGCTTCTTGCATATATGTGACTCATAACTGTCTATACTATTTTTTTAATAATTTCGGAATTTTAAAGTAATGTATCAACATTACTTTAAAATTCCGAAATTATTAAAAAAATAGTATAGACAGTCACGTACCTTTGGTTATACATACAATAACTATTGTTGTTGTTGTTGTTTTGTTTGTTATTGTTGTTGTTGTTGTTTTTGTTATTGTTGTTTTTGTGCTGGGTTGTCGTTAAACATTCATTCATTCATTCCAATATTTGAAAGCACCATGTTTAATAAATAAATAAATAATATATATATATATATATATATATATATATATATATATATATATATATATATATATATATATATATATATTATGAATTGGTTTTATAAATGTCAGGGTACCTGCCCTAAATCACTGATTTAGTTATTTGAACCGTATCAGCGATTTGCCCAATGCCTTCGTTAAAGCATAACACAAAGGTTTCCGGTTTAGCATTCGCGCAGGGCTAATCCTCACGTTAACGAAGTCTCGTGGTAATTTCTTTAGTTCTGTTCTTCATTCTGCTTGCATGAAATGGATTACCAGAGCGTGGGGACGAATTATTGGGACTAATGCATTTTGTCTTCGCAACATCAGCTGACATGCGCACTTTAATTATTCTCGGATATATGTCGACCTCTTGTTATGGGTCCATATCTAAGAACAATAAAAATTCCGCCCACCTCAAACTTTCCCCCTCCTGCCCCGGAAATGGTCACTGGCGATGTCAAAGGCTAAGTCCGGGGTGGGCGTGCCTGAACCTAAATTGGATATGGGCACGACAAAAAATTTCCACTTCCACTTCTAAGAGCAATGGAATATTTTCTCAGCCAGGTTACGTCCTCATATTCGAGAACCGACCTCGGTGATATTGTGGTTAAGCCATCGGACATAAGGCTGGTAGGTACTGGGTTCGCAGCCCGGTACCGGTTCCCACCCAGAGCGAGTTTTAACGACTCAACAGGTTGGTCTAAGACCACTACATCCTCTTTACTCTCACTAACCCATTAACAATTAACAACTAACCCACTGTCCTGGACAGACAGCCCAGGTAGCTGATGTGTGTGCCCATGACATCGTGCTTGAACTTTAATTGAATATAAGCACGAAAATATGTTGAAATGAATGAATGTGATCGAGGCATTATTTTGATGTTCCACAGTCTATCGTCTTTCTTAAAAGGGGAACCCTAGTGGTAAAGATTTCGTCCGATGCGCTGTCAGTCTGAGATCGATCCCCGTAGGTGGTCACCAGTGGCTGTTTCTCGTTTCTGCCAGTGCACCACGACTGGTATATCAAAGGCCGTGGTATGTGTCGTCATCTCTGTGGGATGGTGTATATAAAAGATCCTCCTTTTCTACTAATGGGAAAAAAATGCATCGGCTATTACCATGGTTTGACACCCAATACCCACTAGCTGGGGTGTCATTAAACATTCATTCATTCATTCATTCATTTACTAATGGGAAAATGTAGAGGGTTTCCTCCCTAAGACTATGTCAAAAAAAATACCAAAGCTTTGACATCCCATAGCCAATGAGTAATAAATCAATTGGCTCTAGTCTTGTCGTTAAACACAACAAACTTTAATTTTATTAAATGGGGGAGGGGGTCTAGCTCAGTCGGTAAACCGCTCGCCTGTGTTACTGAGGTGGTAGGATTGAATCCCCCCGGAAGACCAATATTCAAAGATCGAGGTATGTGTTGTCCTGTATTTGGGAATGTGTATATAAAATAATCCTTGCTGATAATAAAAACAAAATGTACAGGACATGTGGTATATGCTAACATGTCTTTGGGAATGCGTATATAAAGGATTTCTTGCTGATAATGAAACACACATGTACGGGGTGGGGGGGTACAGCGCTCGCTCGATGCGCGGTCGGTCTAGGATCGATCACCGTCGGTCGGCCCCTTGGGCTATTTCTTGTTCCAGCCAGTGCACCACGACTGGTATATCAAAGGCCGTGGTATGTACCACCCTGTCTGTGGGATGGTGCATATAAAAGATCCATTGCTGCTAATCGAAAAGAGTAGCCCATGAAGTGGCGACAGCGGGTTTCCTCTCTCAATATCTGTGTGGTCATTAACCATATCTGTGACGCCATATAACAGTAAATAAAATGTGTTGAGTGTGTCGTTAAATAAAACATGTCTTTCTTTCAAATGTACCGGATATGTGCTACGTGCTGTATTTGGGAATATATATATATATATATATATATATATGTATGTATGTATGTATGTATGTGTATGTATGTATGTATGTATGTATGTATGTATGTATGTATGTATGTATATATATATATATATATATATATATATATATATATATATATATGTGTGTGTGTGTGTGTGTGTGTGTGTGTTGTTAATTATGTTGTTACCAGTGTTTTTCGGTATCTTCAGTATCATATATTTGGAATAAAAATTGTATTATGCTCGCCTCTGGTGATGTCTGCTTCACAGTTGACTATAACTCAACTTATGACATACCGTCTCCTTCAGAAAAAATGCAAATTGAATGTATTAAATTAACCGTTCTCAACAAGTTTGTTTTCTTTTTCTGTTTAATTATTTAATTCCTACTTCATGCGGTGTATTGTCACAGTACGTGATTCTACAAATGACAAGCGTAGCCTGTCCAGAGGCAATTAGATGTATTGCAGTTATAGGTTCTTAAAGGGACATTCCTGAGTTTGATGCACTTTTTAAGATGTTATCGACTAACAGAGAATTTTTAACGATTGTAATTATATATCAAATATATTGTCCTGTATAAAATATTAGTGGCTGTGTATTAAACGTGTTTCTGATCGTTCTAATATTTGTACTAGGTTACATTTCATCTTATTTCCTAATAAAAAAAATTCGTACATACGAAATTATTTGAAGACAAAATCCAGTTTGGGGTTCTTACAAATACTGAGACGACCAGAAATACATTGAATATACAGACACTGATATTCTAAACAAGAAAATATATTTAATATGCAAGTTTAATCGTAGAAGTATTTTATTAGTCGGAAACATCTTACAATGCACATTTACAACTGTTATGAATGGATTATGAATACTATTCACTCCAATAGAGGCACAAAAATGTAGCATACCGTTTGCAGATCGAATATAATAATTGAAAACAAATTCTAACAACAGGGGTCTTAAAAATCGTAAAACTTAAATACTTTGGGCGTGTTAATCTGGCATGTGTGAGGTCTTGTGACACCAACCGAATTTCAATTCATCTTTCTCCATTTTAAGTCAATTTGTACGAGTCATGTGGACCCGATATCGGTAATTTTAAGAAATAAACAGAAACGACTTATTATATATATATATATATGTGTGTGTGGGGTGTGTGGGTGTGTGTGTGCGTGCGTATGTGTGTGTATTATATAGACTAACCACGATGCGCTCTGAGCTATCGAGGCATCCATATAAAAGGAGGCTCTTTAACTCAACCACAAGCACGAGTCCTACAATCTACGCGGTCGATCCCGCTTACGTGCACGAAACAGTGGGCAGACCTGGCACTGGCTAGTGTGTACTGATGTATGAATATCTATATATCGTACGTATGTCGAGGTTGACGATTACATACATAGATATTAACGCACTGGCGCAAGGGGATAATTAAACCCTTTCTGGCCTCACAAATTGTCCCATGCCGTTGCTGGGACTCGAACCTGTGGCACCGAATCGCCCGCAAATTGCAGATTAAAATGTAGGTAGGTAGGTAGTAAATAGAGAGAGACAGAGAGACAGAGACAGACAGACAGACAGACAGACAGACATAGTGAGAGAGACAGAGACAGATATAGCTACTTGTATTGTGCATAACTAATAAAGCTATATTTAATGAAAACAAGACATGATTTGACACAAATATTTATTTTGTTTCATATTCAGCTGTACATTTCCGTGTATTCAGTGGTGCAATCACTTTATCCTGGGCCCTGTCTCAGTTAATACTCTGCCACTCTTCCCCCACGCCCAACAATCAAAACACAAATTCTAACACGCCCCCGGCCTGCCCTTCAAGTTATTATTCTATAACATTTAACCTATCACGATAATGCTGTCTACAATTGTACCGCTTCTCATCAGAATCCAAGGGCGGACCAAAAATAGTTTAGGGGCAAAACATATACCATCTTCACTACATGCACCACTGAATCTGGTAATCATTAATCATATATTCAACAACAGAACTATGTTATATATAGATAATTACACAAACCATTATTATATGTACACGAAAAAAACCCAAGTCTAAACAGACATGTTACTTGGGCTGTTCATCCCGCAAAAATAAGATCGAACCACAAAATATACAAATGCAATATAGAATAGCATAAACATACATGCAGACGTAAATAAATATATATGCACATAAACAAACATGCGCAGATACACCTGCTCAAATGAATACAAATAAAAATATATACACATTTACACAACTGATACACCAATTACCAAAATCGTCCGACTCGTTTGTTTACCAGTTGTGATTAATATCAAATCGATATGTATTAACATTGGGAGTCAGATTCGATATGAAAATAGGAATAGTTCTCGAGAATAAGCGTTTCACATATGTTGTGGTATTTGGTTTCCAACTGACTCTCTCTCTCCACCTCCACCTCTCTCTCTTTTAGCGTTTCTCTTCCAGTTTCCAGCATTTGTTTTACATTTTAAAATTTGCTTTTGAGAGTCTAGGATTTGTGTTTAATTCTAGGATTAGTTTCTACCGATTATTCAGTTTTTATTTTTACCGAATAGACGACCAAGACATGTTGCTATTGTTCCTTTGGGTTTGCTATCTGTCTCAAGAGACTTCCACAGAATCGCGTTATTCTGTAGCTGGAACATCTTCATGTCGACTTTGGTCTTCCCCAAAGAAAAGGTCGCCTGGGTATACTGACACTTCTTAAAGACCTCAATATGCAAGATGTAGTTGTTGATCGCGTATTCGCCTATGTGGTTGAACGTTACGGCTCGCTTCATCTTCACCTCCTTGGCGGGAGTCAGGTAAATCTTGGCCCTCGAAAACAGAGTGGGTTTCTTGGCCAAGTAGATTCGCGCCATGATGTTCTTCTTGTCGTCTGCTACACGTTTCAGATGAAGGTTCTCAGAGTCCAGTAGGTAGATCTGCATCCGTCTGCCCCGGACATTGACATCCAGCGATATCTGGATCATCTTCTTCGAGTCGGGAAAGCAGTTGAAGATATAGTGGTCAGTTTGGCTGTTGCTAGAAAGATGTTCGTTCAACTTGTCCAAAAAGTTTTTCATCCTTTGCGACTGTGTGATGTCTCCTGTCGACAGGGGTTGTGTCTTTCCTTTGAGGCGAAGGCTAGGTTTCTCAGAGACGAATTTCGAGCGGGTGGGTGAGCTTCGTTCAAGACTATAGCTTGAAGCTAAGTCGGTTTCCGAACGTTTGAGGTAAGGATCACACGATATGACGTTGCCAGACTGGATGTCGTTGCAGTTTTCTGATATATAAGGAGACATGGCGACCCGTTCAGTGCTGATTAAAACCTGTGGCGTCGAGGATTAATCTGAAGATTCTACAAACAAAACGAAAAAAGAAAAAGAAAGAAAACAATAAAGAAACCACTATTTCAAAATGATGAGACACCAGGGCCAGTTTTACAAAATATTCGTAAGTCCATATAAATAGACTGACTTAGACGTGATGTAATTGTCTTGTATTTGTTTCACTATTAGCAGAAGGCAATGTTTTGGGCAAAAGGTGAGTAAAATTCATTGTAAAAATTGGGAGATACATGGGTGTTTATGTATGGTAAAAAAAATAAAGTGTCTTACGGGAAATAGTGTTTTTGTTGGTGGCTGTATGTGGTGCTCATAAATGGTGTCACTGGTAGGGCAGGATATGCCCATCTTTCCCGAACACGTGGTACACACACAAACACACACACACACACACACACATTTAAAATGGCTGGAACATCCACGTGGCAAGGTCGATGGTCTTGTTTCAAAATTTCTGACCTGCAAATCCAAACAGTAAGAGGTCGCATACAGGTCTTATAGTTGCGCATAATCGCAGGTCAAGTAGTACAATTGGTCGTGCTACTGGTCATGTCATCTGGCGATTGGTGGTGCCACCTGTCGTATGACCTCACGATCGATAGTGCGATCAGTCACGATCTCTCCCGACTGATTGCGATCGATCTTCTCCAATCGTTGGTGATCGCACGACCACGCGTACCACCAATCGTACGATGACCTACAAACAGTCTTAAGAGCAATCCCAGTATGCGATTCCAAATGAACATTATAGCAAACATTGCCGATTGGTCGTACCTCGGCCAAATTGCCACCAATCGCACGATCCAGAAAACGTACGATTCAGCGTGACGGAGTCTTTAGCTGTCTTCATACGTGTATCAACAAACAACATTTAACCTATGAAAATTGATGGTGATTTGCAAAGAAACATCTTATAATGCAGCAAACTTGGGAATGTCCCTTTCATGAATTTTAACTTTTTTCGGTTCCTTTTTGACGCGATGTTATTTACCCCGAGCTTGGAGTTCTAGGAGTTGGAGACTCAGAATAGTCTCTCTAATTTCCAGTATACCCGTAGATATTGCATGTAAATAATAAAGATCAGATTTTTGTAACGCTCATTTTGTATAACACTGTAGAAATCGTGTTTGCATAAGTTGTTAAACCTGTATGGGTAGCTGTATTGAATCGTACAACTTGTTACATATGGCTATCTATCCTTTCGGGCAAACCCAAGATTTTTTAGCATCTCATTTGTGGTTTGAAAATAGATCCAGCGATTTATACCTTCCAGTATGTTGGACGATAGCTATCTTGGATTTGAAGGTTACGGTGACCTCAAATTGCAAAACTCTTAACCTCACCGAAATATCAGACATCCTCAGTTTAATGGATACACCTTATTCTAAATTTTATTTCATACATCTTTTTTTCGTTCGTTGAAAATAAATCCAGCGATTTATACCTTTCAGTATGTTGGACGATAGCTATCTTGGATTTGAAGGTTACGGTGACCTCAAATTGCAAAACTCTTAACTTCACCGAAATATCAGACGTCCTCAGTTTAATGGATACACCTTATTCTAAATTTTATTTCATATATCTCTTCTTCTTCTTTTCTTTCGTAGCGTTCGCTTGTTGACTACACGTTGCGGCAAGCTGTGCCTATCCTCTGTAAATCACTCTTGGGTACCGCACAGCTTCTTCCGGGGTGTTGTTGTAGGTGTCCAGGTAGTCTCCCTCAGTTGCTGTAGATATTTGCAGTCTTGGATGACATGTTCGGTCGTCTTTTCTGTTTCTCCTAGAGCCAGCCAAGCCACGGAGCGAGACAGGTTGTCTTTGAAGTCCTGTCTACTAAGTGTTATATATCAGGAGTAATTTATTAATTGCATCTTATTTGTCTGATGATTTATTAATTAATTCAAGCTGACAGTGAGCAAGGTGTTGTAAGTCGTATAGTTAGTCTGTCGTGATTTTTGTTTTTACCTGCAAACTACCGGGGTTTTGCTATCCCATCCCAACTAACGCGTGCGCCAGTGTTTAGATTGGCTATTGCCCGTTTTTCGACTTCGCACATTGTTAATATCACCCATTCTAACCTTTTTTTTATCTATGTCCAAAATGGCCGAGTCCGTTGACAAAGCCTTTACTAAATTAAATAAAAAAATAAAATAAAAAAAATGTTTTATTTAACGATGCACTCAACACATTTTATTTACGGTTATATGGCGTCAGACATATGGTTAAGGACCACACAGATTTTGAGAGCAAACCTGCTGTCGCCACTACATGGGCTACTCTTTCCGATTAGCAGCAAGGGATCTTTTATTTGCGCTTCCAACAGGCAGGATAGCACAAACCATGGCCTTTGTTGAACCAGTTATGGATCACTGGTCGGTGGAAGTGGTTTACACCTACCCAATGAGCCTTTCGGAGCATTCACTCAGGGTTTGGAGTCGGTATCTGGATTAAAAATCCCATGCCTCGACTGGGATCCGAACCCAGCACCTACCAGCCTGTAGACCGATGGCCTAACCACGACGCCACCGAGTCCGGTAAGCCTTTACTAAATTAAATAAAAGTCTCGAGAAAATATCTGCTGAGAATACCAACCGCACCTTAAAAATGTCCAACGACATATCTACCCTCTCGTTCATCTGGGACTACATGAGTTCTACCCCGGCTAAGACGGCCAGTCGCGATACCCCTCTCCCCCGGGCTGAACTGTTTGTGATCGTGTAGTCCGGTGGGGAAGGGATTATCGATTTGTTGGACAAACGGGTCTTGGCGAGGCGGGACGATCCAAAAGTCAGCAGGATTTCCGTAGTAGCGCCTGAGAGCTGTTATGCAGATCTCAGTGCGTCGCGCTATGAAGAAGATGGCGGCTTCCTAGACAGCTCTAGAGGGAAGACGGGTTTAGAGAAGTCCTGCCCCGGGTCGAATATATTGGAAATAAACACATCTGTTAGTGAGTCTGTTTTTATTTAAGGTGAGGTAAGCGCCCCTTTGTCAAATTCGCCTACTCTCTCCTTGGTCAGGGTTTGGAGTCAGTATTTGGGTTAAAAATCCCATGTCTCGACTGGAATCCGAACCCAGTACCTACCAGCCTGTAGACCGATGGCCTAACCATGATGCCATCGAGGCCGGTTTGTGTTAAAGAGACCACCGATAGTGAAATCACTGATATCTGTAGCTCCCTCGCCACGGCTAAATATTTGGGAAATATTTTAGGAAATAAAATGAAATTTAACGTAGTACAAATATTAGAATGATCAGAAACACGTTTAATATACAGCCACTAATATTGTATGCAGAAACATATATTTGATACGTAATTACAATCGTTAAAAAGTCTCTATTAGTCGATAAGATCTTAAAAATTGCAGCAAACTCAGGAATGTCCCTTTAAAGTCCCCCATGATGAATTCACTCTGGAAGATAATACTTGGTCAGTCTCCAAAGAGACATGCGGTCTACTCGGTGAACATCTAGCTGTCAACCTGGACTCTGATCGTATATCAGCGAGAAATATCTCCTGGTATAGGAATAAATATTTAACTGAATTGGAAGAATATTCTTTAAGCAATACTAGTGTATATTAATTATGTTTTATCTTTTTTCTTTGTGATAAGTAGTACTGCGTTTTCCTCCTTTATGTTTTAGAGGCCCTGTGTAGGTAAAATTAAAGTAAATAATTAATTAATTAATAATAAAAACACTATTATTAATAAAAAAAAAAAAAAAAAAAATATAATAATAATAATAATAAACGATTTAAACTAGATCTAAAATGGTTTAACTATTCTACAGTGGAAGGCCAAAACTTTGCGAGCCAATGGCCCAGAGCTTTGGATTTAAATTTAAAAAATGTTGGATACCATAATATATAGTTTATTTACAAATTACAAAATTCCCGGTTATACTTGTCTCTTTTTTAATAGTGGAAAAACATCTCGTGGTTGTGTCGCTACTTTTGTCAGAAGTCATATCTCCCACTTATTTTTTGCCAATGTTGCCAGTCATGACAGTATTGAGTCATTGGGGATGTCTATACATGGCAAAAATACAAATATTAATATTTTTAGTTACATCCGGGTGCCACTATCAGAAATGTAAATGTTAATGATTTTTCGAAAATTATTGATGACCATACTTCATTTTTAATTTTAATTATGTGATTTTAGCAGCAAAAATGTTCTCTGTGGATCTCCGGTTACCAATAAACAAGGCCAGACTTTAGAACATTTTATGGAAAGTCAATCTAATTAAAAGTAGCTCCACTATTACATGTGGATCTAACAGCAGCCCATTAGAGTTCATGTCCAGTTGACCTTTCATTCGACTAATCAAAACCTTACTTGCAAAATCATGCCAGTGATACTAATTATACTCAGGAATTTTAAATTAGAAAAATTAAAATTAAAAAAAGCAGTTCTGTTCCCCAGGAAGCTAGAGCTCAGAAATGTGATAATAATTATGATGTACCTGCCACTATCCAGGAGATCCTCGAAGCTTTTTATTCACCGTAAGGCCCCAGCTCCTGGTAATTAAAGCTATTTACTTTCTTAAAATATGTCTACTAGAACCCTTGAGTTTTTCCTGGATCTTTTTAATGCAGTATGGAGTGAGAGACATATATCCCTTTGCTTGGAAACGTGGAAAGGTTTTTTCCTTGCCCAAGAGAGGGGGGAGGACCTCACTAACCCTACTAAATATCGTCCAATATCCGCCATAAAGAGGACTGCCACTCCCAGATTAGTTTACTAAATCACAACTAGTACAGGACACATCCCATTAGAATAAGTATAGCTGTGATGACATGCACTCATGAATCAATGTCAGAACAGCGAAGATGTCACTGAGCTCGTCTCCATAACCGTTACTTCTCAAAGGTAGGTGCATTTTTAGAACTGTGAAACATACGTTTCGTGTTGCTGTTGGGGGTTTCGGTGGGGGGAGGGGTAACAAGGTTATTGCTCTCAGAAACAAATATGGTAGTGCCAGGGATGGGGCCCTGATATCACTACCTTACAGTCATGTTATGACAAATGATTCTATTAATATGAATAATATAGATTATACGATAATTATAGCATATTACAACAGTACTAGTATACATGGATATATGAATGCATAAAAACAATGAAAATTTAAAAGAAAAGAAAAAAGAGTTAAAGAATGGAAGAAAAGGAAAACAGAGAAACAGAGAAAAAAAAAAAACACGAAACAGAATAACCTTAGAGATAGAAGTTAATGCATTTTGTGTTGTTAGAAATCCATCTAGAACAGTATATTGACATGCCTTGTTGCTAGGAATTTGGACCAGCTTTTATATAGTATATACTTTTCAATTTGTATTTTATCTTTTAAAAAATTTAAAAGATCACATACGTTAGGTTCCTGTTTTTTGCATTTTACAGTCAAACTTCGATAACTCGGTCTTGAAGGAGACGAGGAAATAGTTTCAGGGAGTTCGAATTTTCGAAATTAATATATACGAGTTCAAATTTGAACCTGCAATGGAGCTGGATGATTTCGCTTAATATTGTAAGAAGCGTTCGCTTCACTGCCTACCTCTAAACTCTGAAAACTGTGCATCCCCAGTTGAAAGGCGAATTAATATATAACTGTCACCACACCCCTTTTGTTGGCATTTTCTGACCCCTGTGATACATTTATTTGGCATATATTATAAAAGTAAGTAAATAACAAAACAAAAAAGATAACGAAGTAAATGATTTAAAGGGACATTCCTGAGTTTGCTGCAATGTTTAAGATGTTATCGACTAACAGAGACTTTTTAACGATTGTAATTATATATCAAATATATTGTCCTGCATAAAATATTAGTGGCTGTATATTAAACGTATTTCTGGTCGTTCTAATATTTGTACTAGGCTAAATTTCATTTTATTTCCTAAAAAATATTTTTTCGTACGTACGAAATTATTTGAAGACAAACTCCAATTTGGGCTTCTTATAAATATTAAGACGACCAGAAACACATTGAATATACAGACATTGATATTCTAAACAAGAAAATATATTTAATATGTAAGTTTAATCGTAGAAATATTTTATTTAGTCGGAAACATCTTACAATGCAGCAAACTCAGGAATGTCCCTTTAATGAACGTCGATGTATTTTGCAGATATCAAAATTTGGCGGAACATAAGTAATAAAATAAAAAACACTCAATGCCGAATAACACTAAATACATTTGTTTTTCACAAAATTATTTTAATTATTTTAAATAAGAAAACTCATTAAAAAGCACTAATTATGTGAAAAAAGAAACAGCGCTAACAATCATTACAAGTGTTTTTTTAAGTTAACCAGACCAAAGAATTAGGTCGAGAGATAAAGTGTTCGAAGTTTGAGTTTTCGAAGGCCGTTATTACTAGTTTGAATAGCCATTTGGCAAGGACCGAAGCTTCAGATCGATAGATCGAAGGTGGAGTTGCGTAATTGTTGAATTAAAAATGCCACGTGAATGTCAATGCCCCAACCAACACTATCAATTGAAATAATTGTGGGCATAGGTTTAACTACTTATTTAAAATAATAATATTAATAATAATAATAATAATAATAATAATAATATGAGGGATTTAGTTCTGTCGGTAGTTTACAACTAATTGAACCACCTCCTCAGAACCTCTGGGTTTTTCCCATCCTAACTATCCTAATCATGTTCGCTGTACATGAAATTCAAGACAAGTTTATTCCTACACATATTTAGCTGCATGTTCATCAAACAATCCAACACTGAAAAGTTATCTATAATTGTGTGCATCAAATTATCTGAATAGTATATAATGTAATTAAAAAATCAAATTGCATCAGTGTATGTCATAACTATATTTCTATATCACTACTACTGAAATTTTTTAATATCTCCATTCCTGATAGGGAAAAGAAATCAGACTACACTAATGAACCAAACAACATAAAATTAGAAAAAACATTATTGGTTTATTGTTTAATTTTTACAAGGTATATCTCTACATTTACATGTACCAATTACTTCATAAATTAATAATGCTTAGTTTTCACTCACTCGCCTTAGCATTTTGATGCGTGCGATTTTTCACTCGCTCAAGCGTATTGAGGTGTGCGATTTTTTAGTGAATCAGGCAATTTACAGATTGCCTGAAATATTCAGGCATTCTACAGATTGCCTGATTTTACACATTGCCTGTAACATATACAGTAACACCAATGACATAAAAAATCAGTGACAAGCTTATATTGCCCGCCATCTTTTGAATACGGAAACTATTTACAAGATTCCTTCTTTAGTGAGTAAGTCAGCCATCAGTACGTGTTACATTAAAGTTAGTGTTATATCTTCTATTATATATTTTAACAGTGCATGTTATGTATAGTGTTATTAACGCCAATGATATTTTCCACTAATCCTGAATAAAATCTCTATCAACATATACAAAATGCTATGGCAGGATGATATTCAGGTATTGTTAAAGACAACAAATTTAGTTTTCTATATATAAATAAAAACAGAAATTGTACAGGGACATAAAAGTGAGACTTTCAGTAGAATGACCCAAAGGTGTTAATTTTATGCGGTCATTCACTTTTAGTACGGTAACCAGGTCGATTTATCTATGTCGAAGAATCGAGAAGGTTTGAACATTGATTCGTATGTAATAATATGTGTAGATTTCAGATCTACAACTCTTACTTGCCTAAACCTGTACGGTGCGATTTACGGTGAGGGTAGGTTCCCACACAAAGGTGACCTTTAAAGGTAATTTTGAGGGTCATTTTGGGTCAAATTAGTGGAAGTTAAGGTTTTTTTAAATTTTTCTTATCTTAGTGGGTAAGCCTATTTACAAATATGCTACCTAAGTTCGCTTTTCATAAATACGATTATAATGGATCATTATATACTCTTCAAAAAAAGAAACGCAAAAGGGTACAAATGGGTTATAACTCCGATTTTATGTTTCCTACCGGTTCATGCTTTGTGAATATAAGGTCATTGCATGTCCCAAACACATTCCCACGGTTACATTCGATAAAACGCAGGTATTGTAAAATAAAGTTCCAAAATGTGAATATTCGCAAAAACGCAGCCACGTGCAAACCATCACTGCACGTGCGTTGTCTGCACGTGCAACATGAACACCGACAGTATAAAAGTGCAGGGTGTTCGCTTGCCTGGCCTCTGTATCTGGCCGACAGTTGACAATCCAGGACATTCCACGTCTCAGTGAACCGCAGAGAAACAATTCGGCCGACTAGACGCAGGCGAATCCAGAACGGCCGTTGCCAGGGCATTGTGTCCCCAAATCTCCAGACTGTGGGACCGTTTTCAACACGACCTCCCTAGATCCGGTCACCACGGGTCACTACCCCCGGGCAGGACCGCTACATCCGGGTACGCCACCTTCGGGAACGATGGAACCTACAGCCGCAGCAATTTTTTTTAATTTTTAGGAATTCTTATTCTTAGTGGTTAAGGGCCTATTTACAAATATTGATGATGACCTTGACCTAAGTGGTCGCCTTTTACTCACAATGGACGAGTGAATTGTGAACAATCCTGCAACATTTGGTAATTATCGGACTCACCATTCAATAATTAAATCAATTCTCCAAATGTTACGACAATGTGGTTTTGCGTTTCTTCTTTTGAAGAGTATATATTACAGTTTTCCTGCAACCTATAGGGAAACATGATCTAAAATCAAATGATCTTGAAATTATATCTTTCTGCGGCAGATCCAGAATTTAATCAAAGGGAGTAATTTCTGAATGGGTTATGTCCACATTTTTGGCATTTTTTGTTAGCAATGGGTACCCATGCTTAGTGAGATCTTTACATGGTGAGTGTAGGTACAGTTTATGGCGAGTGGAAGTACCCATGCGAAATTGACCCTTAAGGATAATTTTGGGGTCATTTAGGGTCATATTAGGAGAAATTAACTTTCTTACATTTTGTTTATCTTTCCGGGTAGGGCT
Source organism: Gigantopelta aegis (assembly GCF_016097555.1). Classification (NCBI taxonomy): domain Eukaryota; kingdom Metazoa; phylum Mollusca; class Gastropoda; order Neomphalida; family Peltospiridae; genus Gigantopelta; species Gigantopelta aegis. The sequence goes on along the minus strand of NW_024533569.1, from coordinate 7,097 downwards.
TTTTACAAATATGCTACTTAAAGTTCGCTTTTCATCAATATGATTTTAATGGATCATTATATATTACACTTTACACGCAAACTATAGGGAAACATTATATAAAAATCAACTGATCTTGAAATTATGTGTTTACTAATGGCTAAAACATCTTTCGAAATAATTAATGGTAGCTTTGTTAGAAATGGGTACCCATGCTTATTGATGTTTATACAGAGTAAGTTTTCTGGTGAGGGTAGGTATCCACGCAAAATTTACCTGTATTGAGATCTGTTTACGGCAAGGTTTATGGTAAAAATAGGTTTTCACACCATTGTGACATTTAAAAGTCACTTTAAGTGTGATTTTAGATGTCGGTGCAAGTCAAAATCAATATTTTGGTTACATTGTTTTAATATCTATGAGAGTAAGTCTTTTCTAAAAAAAAGTGTTGTTTAAGGTTTACTCTTGATTATGACTAACTGATCAGTATATATTGCAATATTCATAAAAACTAAGGAGAATCTGGAATGAAAATGTGTTCATTTGACAATATTCATTTCGTGTAACACATCCTTCCCCAAAAACCTTAATGCCGGTTTTCGACCACTGTCAATGTGTAGAAAATACACATACCAATATGTATATGTCTTCCCACATATAACTCAGTGGTATCCTTGCTAGATGGAAGTATTTCAGAAGTTTTGGGGTTTTTTTAATATCCTTAACCTGAGTATCAATCCCAACATCTGATTCAGTAGCTCCATACACGCAACATACATACACCTCATTTCAGGAGGACCACAACAGTTCCACTCTTTAAGAATGGCAAGAACACTGCTGGTTTCATTAATAATTAATGAAACATTGGAACTAAACTTGTGTCAAATGAATGTCACATCTATAAGTTTGCAAAATTTACCTTTCTCTTTCCTACTCCTTAGATTTTTGTTGTTAGCTTTATGTATTGTTTCTCAATATGAGTGTCAAAGATAATATCATCTTTTCTGATCGAACCACCAATCTTTCCCAAAACTATGTGACTAATTTGTTTGCAATTGGTTTGTGTCATGCATAGATCAGAGCATAGCCATCAAACACGTAAGGTAAGAAAACTGTCAGTCTACAAATTAACACTCTACGTAGCATTCCCTTGCCACAAGTATTATCCCATTTGATCATGCAGAATCAGAGTAACAATGTGTTTTTGTTTTCTATTCAGTATTCTATGGAACATGGGGTTACACTAGTTTGTAAGTATGGGCTCATCATTGGAGATGGTTGAGGATAAAAAAAATGGCAATTTCATCTAGATAGGAAATAATGACGCAGCTATATACACACAATTGTTTATACAAGCATGAAGTATATTCTCGAGTTGTGGTTGAATGCAGACAGACACACAACACTATTAATGGTTTGCTATCTTGGTCACCCTAAAGACGAAGCTTTGATACCATTTGTGTAGTCATCAAATACTGGGCAGGACATACTCCACTTGAAACACGCTGTCACGGATCGCAGTAGACATTGTGGATTTTCTGAATAGTTGATAGTTGATACGAAGTCATTGATAAAGCCAGGAAGGAGAGAAGGCTCTGGAGGTTATTTTACCATCACGAATGCCTTAGCTACATTTGAAAAGGGCTAATTTCTAAACATACTTTTAAAGCATTCCATAATTTGACAGTAGTCTGCCTCCTGCTTAAGGATATTGGAAAAGTAAGTCAAATGTAGCAAAACAAGGCAGATATGTATTCTAGAATACACATGTGTTGTAATCCAGTGCTGCTATCTATCAATCATTATATGAAACCGGTTAGTTATGTGACAATTGTTCATGCTGAATGATAAGTTTAATGATACAAACCAATTAAGACATACCATTTTAATTGTTGCTAGAATATACAGTGATATTATCTTTAATTAGATAATAACATTGTATCTTAAATATTGATGATATTCAACCACTACCCCCCTCCCCCCCCAAAAAAAAAAAAACCCAACAACAACCCAAACAAACAAAAAAACAAAACAAACAACAAACAAACAACAAACAAACAAACAAACCCAAATACCAAACAAACAATAATAAGAATTTTCCTTAATTTGTGCCAAATGACTTTTATTGATACTGACATGACGGGGTACCTACCCTCTTTGTAAACCTTACACTATATAACATTAAGCATGTGTCCCAATTTCTTACTAAACGTGCCTGAAATTGTATTTGCTTAGTCGTTGGGAAAGACAGATTGGATCTGTTTAAATCCCCAATAATATTATATGAAGCATATTTCATTTCATTTTACACCAAAACCAAAGATTAAACAAAACATATATAAATTTATATTTCATATTTTTTTACTCATACACATCTTTAGAACAATTAGTTAACTTAAAAATAGCATTTGACTTTAATCAGGTTGAGAAACAGTTAATTTAGTGAGTACTTCTTTGTCTTTGGGTAGTGGCTGACAGAGGAAACAATACCATTAAAACATACACATTCCAAGCTAACGCTCAGGTTTATTTTTTATAACTGCTATACCAATGCAAATTATAATACCCTGTCAGTTTGTATGCATGGTAGAGCCAGTTATCTACATACTGTATCTGGAAGAATGTATCGCACGAAATTAGTATTGTAAAATAAATGTATTTTTCGTTCCAGATTTCCAAGTTACATACAGTATCTAGAAGAATGTATCGCACGAAATTAATACTGTAAAATAAATGCATTTTTTATTTCAGATTTCCTAGTTAACATGCAGATTATACTGACCAATTAGATACATTTAATAATCAAAAGTAAACCTTTAATAGCACTTTCTGGAAAGAATCTAGACTTACAGATAAAAAAAAATAAACATTTCGATTTTGACCCCAACTAGCTTCTACAATAATACCTAAAGTTCAAAATGGCACGAGTACCTAACTTTACCATAAACCATACTCTACACAGATCTCAATAAAGGTCAATTTAGCGTGGGTACCTACCCTCACCATAAATCTTACCCTGCACAGATCTCAATAAGCATAGGTACCATTAATGTTTTAAAAGGCATGTTTCAGACACTTATAAACACATTGTTTCGAGATAAATTGATTTTAATATAAAAATTCCTCATAGTATGCTGTGGTATGTGTTATCCTGTCCGTGGAATGGTGCATATAAAAGATCCCTGGCTACTAATGGAAAAATTTTGCGAATTTCCTAGCTAATGTAATCATATCTATGAGGAGTAAACCTTATGTAGCATATTTGTAAAAAGCCCTACCCTCAAAGTTGTGAAATTTTTTTAAAACTTAACTTTGACTAATTTGACCCTAAATGACCTTAAATGACCCCCAAAATGACCTTTAAAGGTCACTTTTGCATTGGTACCTACCCACACCACAAACCGCACCCATTCCCACCATAAACCATACCCTGTACAGACCTCAGAAAGCATTGGTACCCATTTCTAACAAACCATGCCCCAAAATGTGGACGTAACATTTCCTAAACATATCCCCCTTTCGTTAAATTATAAATCTGCCCCAGAAATTTCATTCAGATATGTCGGTACACAATGTTTGTAAACAACTATAAAAATGCTGTTTTCATAATTATCCCAAAGGCTTTTTCATTAAAACTATTTTATATTGAAATTAGACCCAAAAAAACCTCAATTGTGTAATGATAGTCTCATGTGTATGCACATTAGAATTTGTTTGCATTACTAGCTTGAATTCCCAATGCATTTGCAATGCACCATAGCTTGTTTCTGTGCCTGATAAATAATAAAGGCTTTTTTCCGTGAAATTGTTTTATGCTAATTTTAGACTGAAAAAGCAATTAACAAATGCTAGTTTTATGTGTATACACTTTAGAATTTTCCAGTATTAATTATTTCAAGTTGGTAATGCTTTCGCTATGGGCTAAACTGATGTCTTTATAACAATTAAAGTTGCTCAGGCTTTAGAGTGTGCATTTACAGACTGTAAAATGCAAACGGAAGCAGGACCAAAACGCAATTACTTTATTTATTGAGCAATTGTGTGTATAACGTAAATATTAAATGAAATGATATTTATATTGTAACGGTAAATCTCTTCTTATCGTGACGTATTTGATTGGTTGTATAAGAAGTATAAAAGGTTGACGTCAACAAGTCCCCTTGTCCAACTTGTTTACATTACATACCTTTAAATTGACACTGAATAGTTTTAACTTATATTTTTCACATGAATTACATTAACTTACCATCTCTATCTAATTAACTTGTCTTATCGAAGTAATATTTATTAGCATCTTCAAACTGCATGTAAGTTTACATTTACTGGACATACAGACCTCACTATTTTATATAACTGGAGCTGAAAGGAAAATATCGATAATATATCTGTGGGAAATGTACCTGTGAACATTAACTTTATTTTCATTTACAAATAAGTATTAAATAAATGTATAATTCTGGAAATTGGAACACTTCGGCTTTGTAGTCTGTGGATGGATGTTACTTATATTGTCTGGACATTGTTGCAGGCCGACCAACTTTCCGGAATTTTCATCACGTACTCGGAATTCCGGAATTGATGCCAAATATCCGGAATTTTTTTCAAATTCATAATTTATTTTTTTAAGCAACTAATTCTTATTACATTCTACATTCTTAGAATTAAATATTTTTATCACTCATTTCAACCTGAGCTCCGTTTTATTTACTGAAGCCATATATGAAACTTTTCTTTCTTATTTTTTTATACTCGAATAGTTTGTGTATTCATTTTAAAGATATTTTAAATATCATAGACTTATGTTCCAACGGGGCAGGCATCAGTTCTTTGGCGATGTATGCAATTTTGCCACCGTGGATGAAAGTATGAATATACAACTGAAGAACGCTACGATCGTACAAAAAAAAAAAAAAAAAAAGATTTCAACAATAATTGTCTTCTTTCCATTGGCTTTCACATACATTTGACTAAATAATATTTGGCTAACACTATTCTATTATATGACGCATACATGACATTAATATACATACCGATATTATTTTATTCAAGAAAGTTAAATAATAACGCGATTTTTTTTTTTCTGCACACGTACTGGCTCCCAAAACGTGTTACTGTAGTAATAATAATGTAAGCGTAACGCAAAACGGCAGCCAGTCTTAATGTGGGTAGCAGACGTTTTGCCCCCGAACCAGTTCGCCACAAATCAGTTCGACCCCACTACTTGCATATGATGAAATAGTGCATATGTGGCAATGTACCTACATAAAAATAACATTGGTTCCAAGTTTGTTTGTCACTTTATTGCTAATTGTAGGTGGGAGTCTTAAAATGTAATAGAATATTTGCTAATAATGTGGGATTTTTTGTGTGAACTTGTTGATGATTTTTGGTGTGTGTGTGTAGGTGGGGGGTTGTCGGTGTCTTTTTATGAGGAAGTTCCAATTTACATATAAATAATGATATACTCATTTGTATTATCATTTTGCAAATATATATCAAACAACATTTTTCGCACTGTTTAAAAATACTTTTATGAAAATGACGTTTTCGCGCGCTTGAAATTATTGTTTTGTAAAAGGGCCTTCACGCGCATAAAAATGAAAATATCAGAAAATTCCGGGAAAATATTTCCATTAGGTTGGTCGCCCTGTTGTTATATATATATATTATTTTACATTAATAGTATTATGGGTTTTTGTTATTTATGATTCCAAGCTTCCAAGCAAACCTGTATGTTTATCGAATTGTATGTGTTTACTTTTCTCCTGACTCCACTGTTCAATTTCTTTCCATACATCTAAGACTTTGGAACAGTCGTAGAACAAATGTTCCAATGTTTCTGGCTGTGCATGGTAAAACTCACAAATATTTAATTCTATATATTTCATTTTATAAAGAAACTTGTTAGATGTTATTATTCTATGTAGGATTCTATATTGAAACCATAATAATGTTGGGTCTTTTAAACATCGAAATGGTAAATTACATACATGTCTCCATTTTTGTAAAGATAATATGTGACATAAATCTGAATATTTTCGTTGGGCAGTGGGTGTTTTTGTCGACCTGTTTAATATGTTATACATGTCTTTGCATCATTTTATTTTATTTAAAAAACAACTGCAGTTTAAAAGGAAATATTGGATTGGTGGTTATTACTTGTAGATTGTTGATTATTGAAACTGTGTCACATATATAGGTTTTGACTGCGTTTATTAACGATGCACATTTTAAGAAATTCGATCGTATGTTAAATTTGTTTCTAAATGTTTCATTAAAAACTGATCCTGTTCGTTCATTAAATCTTGAATAAATATAACCCCATGTTTCATATAATGTTCATAATGTAAGGGTTTCCGATCAACAATTATTTTACTGTTATACCAAATATTGATTCTAAATATTTCATTTGTACACTCAGGAATTTGTTTTTGTTGAATTAACCAACAACTATGTAAACATTATTTCCAGAAACTTTTTGTTTGTTTTTTAATTTGTATTTTAATAAAATAATCTCCACACGTAATGAGTTTTTGTATTGATAATTTTGTAGTAATTTCAAAAAATACTTTCCACTTTGCGTTTGTTAAAAATAGTCTGCTAATCCATGTAGATTTTAAAGCTATCATAAAATTAAAAATAGCTAGCTTTTTAACACCGCCATTTGGATAGCTTAGGGTTAGAACTTCTCTCTTTATTTTGTCTGGTTTATTTAGCTAGATAAAATTAAAAGCCATTTTATTTATTTATTTATTTATTTATTGTATTGTGGGTTAGGCAGTGAAATTAATTAGTAAGTGAATTATTTTCGGGATGATTAGGGATTTAAAAACGACTATTCTACCTAACACTGTTATCTTTTTATAGACCAAATCTTTATTAAATTATTCATTTCCATGATATTTATTTTCGAAATTTATTGTTATTTGTTTTATATCAATTGCAAATGTTACCCATAACATTTCGAAATTGTCTGAACCCCATTCTAATTTCCATCTTGCATGATGATAAACATCTTTTGAGTATTTTTCACTACATATCCTTACGACTTGTGATTTGGAATAGTTAATCTTTAAGCCAGAAACATTAGCATATGAGTCTAAGAGTTTCAAGGTATT